>NC_134012.1:26167353-26291496 GCF_047716275.1 Strix uralensis | reverse complement strand
TTTATGCCTGGCTACCAGCGCAGGAAGGTGGGCTCTTTATCGTTGGCTAACAGCACAGGATTGTGGGCACCTCATCCCTGTCTAACATCGCAGGAAGGTGGGCACTTTATCCCTGGCTACCAGCGCAAGAAGGTGGGCTCTTTATCCTTGGCCAACAGAGCAGGCAGGTGGGCTCTTAATCTCTTGCTACCAGCGCAGGAAGGTGGGCTCCTTATCCCTGGCTAACAGCGCAGGAATGTGGGCACTTCATCCCTGGCTACCAGCGCAGGAATGTGGGCACTGAATCCCTGCTTACCACCGCAGGAAGGTGGGCACTTTATCCCTGGCTAACAGCACATGAAGGTGGGCACTTTATGCCTGGCTACCAGCGCAGGAAGGTAGGCTCTTTATCCGTGACTACCAGCGCAGGAAGGTGGGCTCTTGATCCCTGGCTGCCAGCACAGGAAGGTGGGCACTTTATCCCTGGCTACCAGCACAGGAAGGTGGGCTCTTTATCGTTGGCTAACAGCACAGGATTGTGGGCACCTCATCCCTGTCTAACATCGCAGGAAGGTGGGCACTTTCTCCCTGGCTAGCAGCGCAGGCAGGTGGACTCTTTATCCTTGTCCAACCTCGCAGGAATGTGGGCTCTTTATCCCTTCCTACCAGCTCAGCAATTTCGTCTCTTTATCCCCGGCTACCATCCCAGCAATTTGGGCTACTTTGCTAACAGCGTAGCAAGCTGAGCTGTTTATCCCTTTCTGTCAGCACAGGAAGGTGGGCTCTTTAACCCTTGCTGCCAGCGCAGGTATGTGGGCTCTTTATCGTTGGGTACCAGCGCAGGAAGGTGGGCTCTTTATCCTTGTCTAACCTCGCAGGAATGTGGGCTCTTTATCCCTGCCTACCAGCTGAGCAAGTTCGGCTCTTAATCCCTGGCTACCATCCCAGCAAGTTGGGCTGCTTTGCTAACAGCGTAGCAAGGTGAGCTCTTTATCCCTGGCTACCAGCGCAGGAAGGTGTACTCTTTATCCTTGGCTAACAGCACAGGAATATGGGCTCTTTATCCCTGCCTCCAGCTCAGCAAGTTCAGCTCTTTATTCCTGGCTAACATCCCAGCAATTTGGGCTACTTTTCTAACAGCGTAGCAAGGTGAGCTGTTTATCCCTTGCTGCAAGCGCAGGAAGGTGGGCTCATTATCCCTGGCTACCAGCGCAGGAAGGTGGGCTCTTTATCCGTGGCTACCAGTGCAGGAAGGTGGGCTCTTTATCCCTGGCTACCAGCGCAGGAAGGTGGGCTCTTTATCCCTGGCTACCAGCGCAGGAAGGTGGGTTCTTTCTCCCTGGATACCAGCGCAGGAAGCTGGGCTCTTTATCCCTGGCTACCAGCGCAGGAAGGTGGGCTCTGTATCCCTGGCTACCACTGCGGGAGAGTGGGCTCTTAATCCCTGGCTACCATCGCAGGAAGTTGGGCTCTTAATACCTTGCTAACAGCGCAGGAAGTTGGGCTCTGTATACCTGGCTACCAGTGCAGGATGGTGTGCATTTTATCCCTGGCTAACAGCGCAGGAAGGTGGGTTCTTTCTCCCTTCTTAACAACACAGGAAGGTGGGCTCTTTCTCCCTGGCTACCAGCGCAGGAAGGTGGGCTCTTTCTCCCTGGCTACCAGCGCAGGAAGGTGGGCTCTTTCTCCCTGGCTACCAGCGCAGGAAGGTGGGCTCTTTCTCCCTGGGTACCAGCGCAGGAAGGTGGGCTCTTTATCCCTGGCTACCAGTGCGGGAATGTGGGCACTTTCTCCCTGGCTACCACCGCAGGAAGGTGGGCACTTTATCCCTGGCTAACAGCACATGAAGGTGGGCACTTTATGCCTGGCTACCAGCGCAGGAAGGTAGGCTCTTTATCCGTGACTACCAGCGCAGGAAGGTGGGCTCTTGATCCCTGGCTGCCAGCGCAGGAAGGTGGGCACTTTATCCCTGGCTACCAGCACAGGAAGGTGGGCTCTTTATCGTTGGCTAACAGCACAGGATTGTGGGCACCTCATCCCTGTCTAACATCGCAGGAAGGTGGGCACTTTCTCCCTGGCTACCAGCGCAGGAAGGTAGGCTCTTTCTCCCTGGCTAGCAGCGCAGGCAGGTGGACTCTTTATCCTTGTCCAACCTCGCAGGAATGTGGGCTCTTTATCCCTTCCTACCAGCTCAGCAATTTCGTCTCTTTATCCCCGGCTACCATCCCAGCAATTTGGGCTACTTTGCTAACAGCGTAGCAAGCTGAGCTGTTTATCCCTTTCTGTCAGCACAGAAAGGTGGGCTCTTTAACCCTTGCTGCCAGCGCAGGTATGTGGGCTCTTTATCGTTGGGTACCAGCGCAGGAAGGTGGGCTCTTTATCCTTGTCTAACCTCGCAGGAATGTGGGCTCTTTATCCCTGCCTACCAGCTGAGCAAGTTCGGCTCTTAATCCCTGGCTACCAACCCAGCAATTTGGGCTACTTTACTAACAGCGTAGCAAGGTGAGCTCTTTATCCCTGGCTACCAGCGCAGGAAGGTGGGCTCTGTATCCCTTGCTGCCAGAGCAGGAAGGTGGGCTCTTTCTCCCTGGCTACCAGCGCAGGAAGGTGGGCTCTTTCTCCCTGGGTACCAGCGCAGGAAGGTGGGCTCTTTATCCCTGGCTACCAGTGCGGGAATGTGGGCACTTTCTCCCTGGCTACCACCGCAGGAAGGTGGGCACTTTATCCCTGGCTAACAGCACATGAAGGTGGGCACTTTATGCCTGGCTACCAGCGCAGGAAGGTAGGCTCTTTATCCGTGACTACCAGCGCAGGAAGGTGGGCTCTTGATCCCTGGCTGCCAGCACAGGAAGGTGGGCACTTTATCCCTGGCTACCAGCACAGGAAGGTGGGCTCTTTATCGTTGGCTAACAGCACAGGATTGTGGGCACCTCATCCCTGTCTAACATCGCAGGAAGGTGGGCACTTTCTCCCTGGCTACCAGCGCAGGAAGGTAGGCTCTTTCTCCCTGGCTAGCAGCGCAGGCAGGTGGACTCTTTATCCTTGTCCAACCTCGCAGGAATGTGGGCTCTTTATCCCTGCCTACCAGCTGAGCAAGTTCGGCTCTTAATCCCTGGCTACCAACCCAGCAATTTGGGCTACTTTACTAACAGCGTAGCAAGGTGAGCTCTTTATCCCTGGCTACCAGCGCAGGAAGGTGGGCTCTTTAACCCTTGCTGCCAGCGCAGGTATGTGGGCTCTTTATCGTTGGGTACCAGCGCAGGAAGGTGGGCTCTTTATCCTTGTCTAACCTCGCAGGAATGTGGGCTCTTTATCCCTGCCTACCAGCTGAGCAAGTTCGGCTCTTAATCCCTGGCTACCAACCCAGCAATTTGGGCTACTTTACTAACAGCGTAGCAAGGTGAGCTCTTTATCCCTTGCTACCAGCGCAGGAAGGTGGACTCTGTATCCTTAGCTAACAGCGCAGGAAGGTGGGCTCTGTATCCCTTGCTGCCAGAGCAGGAAGGTGGGCTCTTTATCCCTGGCTACCACCGCAGGAAGGTGGGCTACTTTGCAATCAGCGTAGCAAGGTGAGCTCTTTATCCCTTGCTGCCAGAGCAGGAAGGTGGGCTCTTTATCCCTGCCTACCAGCTGAGCAAGTTCGGCTCTTAATCCCTGGCTACCATCCCAGCAAGTTGGGCTGCTTTGCTAACAGCGTAGCAAGGTGAGCTCTTTATCCCTGGCTACCAGCGCAGGAAGGTGTACTCTTTATCCTTGGCTAACAGCACAGGAATATGGGCTCTTTATCCCTGCCTCCAGCTCAGCAAGTTCAGCTCTTTATTCCTGGCTAACATCCCAGCAATTTGGGCTACTTTTCTAACAGCGTAGCAAGGTGAGCTGTTTATCCCTTGCTGCAAGCGCAGGAAGGTGGGCTCATTATCCCTGGCTACCAGCGCAGGAAGGTGGGCTCTTTATCCGTGGCTACCAGTGCAGGAAGGTGGGCTCTTTATCCCTGGCTACCAGCGCAGGAAGGTGGGTTCTTTCTCCCTGGATACCAGCTCAGGAACGTGGGCTCTTAATCTCTTGCTACCAGCACAGGAAGCTGGGCTCTTTATCCCTGACTACCAGCGCAGGAAGGTGGGCTCTTTATCGTTGGCTAACAGCACAGGATTGTGGGCACCTCATCCCTGTCTAACATCGCAGGAAGGTGGGCACTTTATCCCTGGCTACCAGCGCAAGAAGGTGGGCTCTTTATCCTTGGCCAACAGAGCAGGCAGGTGGGCTCTTAATCTCTTGCTACCAGCGCAGGACGGTGGGCTCCTTATCCCTGGCTAACAGCGCAGGAATGTGGGCACTTCATCCCTGGCTACCAGCGCAGGAATGTGGGCACTTTATCCCTGGCTGCCAGTGCAGGAAGCTGGGCTCTTTATCCCTGGCTACCAGCGCAGGAAGGTGGGCTCTGTATCCCTGGCTACCACTGCGGGAGAGTGGGCTCTTAATCCCTGGCTACCATCGCAGGAAGTTGGGCTCTTAATACCTTGCTAACAGCGCAGGAAGTTGGGCTCTGTATAGCTGGCTACCAGTGCAGGATGGTGTGCATTTTATCCCTGGCTAACAGCGCAGGAAGGTGGGTTCTTTCTCCCTTCTTAACAACACAGGAAGGTGGGCTCTTTCTCCCTGGCTACCAGCGCAGGAAGGTGGGCTCTTTCTCCCTGGCTACCAGCGCAGGAAGGTGGGCTCTTTCTCCCTGGGTACCAGCGCAGGAAGGTGGGCTCTTTATCCCTGGCTACCAGTGCGGGAATGTGGGCACTTTCTCCCTGGCTACCACCGCAGGAAGGTGGGCACTTTATCCCTGGCTAACAGCACATGAAGGTGGGCACTTTATGCCTGGCTACCAGCGCAGGAAGGTGGGCTCTTTATCGTTGGCTAACAGCACAGGATTGTGGGCACCTCATCCCTGTCTAACATCGCAGGAAGGTGGGCACTTTATCCCTGGCTACCAGCGCAAGAAGGTGGGCTCTTTATCCTTGGCCAACAGAGCAGGCAGGTGGGCTCTTAATCTCTTGCTACCAGCGCAGGAAGGTGGGCTCCTTATCCCTGGCTAACAGCGCAGGAATGTGGGCACTTCATCCCTGGCTACCAGCGCAGGAATGTGGGCACTGAATCCCTGCTTACCACCGCAGGAAGGTGGGCACTTTATCCCTGGCTAACAGCACATGAAGGTGGGCACTTTATGCCTGGCTACCAGCGCAGGAAGGTAGGCTCTTTATCCGTGACTACCAGCGCAGGAAGGTGGGCTCTTGATCCCTGGCTGCCAGCACAGGAAGGTGGGCACTTTATCCCTGGCTACCAGCACAGGAAGGTGGGCTCTTTATCGTTGGCTAACAGCACAGGATTGTGGGCACCTCATCCCTGTCTAACATCGCAGGAAGGTGGGCACTTTCTCCCTGGCTAGCAGCGCAGGCAGGTGGACTCTTTATCCTTGTCCAACCTCGCAGGAATGTGGGCTCTTTATCCCTTCCTACCAGCTCAGCAATTTCGTCTCTTTATCCCCGGCTACCATCCCAGCAATTTGGGCTACTTTGCTAACAGCGTAGCAAGCTGAGCTGTTTATCCCTTTCTGTCAGCACAGGAAGGTGGGCTCTTTAACCCTTGCTGCCAGCGCAGGTATGTGGGCTCTTTATCGTTGGGTACCAGCGCAGGAAGGTGGGCTCTTTATCCTTGTCTAACCTCGCAGGAATGTGGGCTCTTTATCCCTGCCTACCAGCTGAGCAAGTTCGGCTCTTAATCCCTGGCTACCATCCCAGCAAGTTGGGCTGCTTTGCTAACAGCGTAGCAAGGTGAGCTCTTTATCCCTGGCTACCAGCGCAGGAAGGTGTACTCTTTATCCTTGGCTAACAGCACAGGAATATGGGCTCTTTATCCCTGCCTCCAGCTCAGCAAGTTCAGCTCTTTATTCCTGGCTAACATCCCAGCAATTTGGGCTACTTTTCTAACAGCGTAGCAAGGTGAGCTGTTTATCCCTTGCTGCAAGCGCAGGAAGGTGGGCTCATTATCCCTGGCTACCAGCGCAGGAAGGTGGGCTCTTTATCCGTGGCTACCAGTGCAGGAAGGTGGGCTCTTTATCCCTGGCTACCAGCGCAGGAAGGTGGGCTCTTTATCCCTGGCTACCAGCGCAGGAAGGTGGGTTCTTTCTCCCTGGATACCAGCGCAGGAAGGTGGGCTCTTAATCTCTTGCTACCAGCACAGGAAGCTGGGCTCTTTATCCCTGGCTACCAGCGCAGGAAGGTGGGCTCTGTATCCCTGGCTACCACTGCGGGAGAGTGGGCTCTTAATCCCTGGCTACCATCGCAGGAAGTTGGGCTCTTAATACCTTGCTAACAGCGCAGGAAGTTGGGCTCTGTATACCTGGCTACCAGTGCAGGATGGTGTGCATTTTATCCCTGGCTAACAGCGCAGGAAGGTGGGTTCTTTCTCCCTTCTTAACAACACAGGAAGGTGGGCTCTTTCTCCCTGGCTACCAGCGCAGGAAGGTGGGCTCTTTCTCCCTGGCTACCAGCGCAGGAAGGTGGGCTCTTTCTCCCTGGCTACCAGCGCAGGAAGGTGGGCTCTTTCTCCCTGGGTACCAGCGCAGGAAGGTGGGCTCTTTATCCCTGGCTACCAGTGCGGGAATGTGGGCACTTTCTCCCTGGCTACCACCGCAGGAAGGTGGGCACTTTATCCCTGGCTAACAGCACATGAAGGTGGGCACTTTATGCCTGGCTACCAGCGCAGGAAGGTAGGCTCTTTATCCGTGACTACCAGCGCAGGAAGGTGGGCTCTTGATCCCTGGCTGCCAGCGCAGGAAGGTGGGCACTTTATCCCTGGCTACCAGCACAGGAAGGTGGGCTCTTTATCGTTGGCTAACAGCACAGGATTGTGGGCACCTCATCCCTGTCTAACATCGCAGGAAGGTGGGCACTTTCTCCCTGGCTACCAGCGCAGGAAGGTAGGCTCTTTCTCCCTGGCTAGCAGCGCAGGCAGGTGGACTCTTTATCCTTGTCCAACCTCGCAGGAATGTGGGCTCTTTATCCCTTCCTACCAGCTCAGCAATTTCGTCTCTTTATCCCCGGCTACCATCCCAGCAATTTGGGCTACTTTGCTAACAGCGTAGCAAGCTGAGCTGTTTATCCCTTTCTGTCAGCACAGAAAGGTGGGCTCTTTAACCCTTGCTGCCAGCGCAGGTATGTGGGCTCTTTATCGTTGGGTACCAGCGCAGGAAGGTGGGCTCTTTATCCTTGTCTAACCTCGCAGGAATGTGGGCTCTTTATCCCTGCCTACCAGCTGAGCAAGTTCGGCTCTTAATCCCTGGCTACCAACCCAGCAATTTGGGCTACTTTACTAACAGCGTAGCAAGGTGAGCTCTTTATCCCTGGCTACCAGCGCAGGAAGGTGGGCTCTGTATCCCTTGCTGCCAGAGCAGGAAGGTGGGCTCTTTCTCCCTGGCTACCAGCGCAGGAAGGTGGGCTCTTTCTCCCTGGGTACCAGCGCAGGAAGGTGGGCTCTTTATCCCTGGCTACCAGTGGGGGAATGTGGGCACTTTCTCCCTGGCTACCACCGCAGGAAGGTGGGCACTTTATCCCTGGCTAACAGCACATGAAGGTGGGCACTTTATGCCTGGCTACCAGCGCAGGAAGGTAGGCTCTTTATCCGTGACTACCAGCGCAGGAAGGTGGGCTCTTGATCCCTGGCTGCCAGCACAGGAAGGTGGGCACTTTATCCCTGGCTACCAGCACAGGAAGGTGGGCTCTTTATCCTTGGCCAACAGAGCAGGCAGGTGGGCTCTTAATCTCTTGCTACTAGCGCAGGAAGGTGGGCTCCTTATCCCTGGCTAACAGCGCAGGAATGTGGGCACTTCATCCCTGGCTACCAGCGCAGGAATGTGGGCACTGAATCCCTGCTTACCACCGCAGGAAGGTGGGCACTTTATCCCTGGCTAACAGCACATGAAGGTGGGCACTTTATGCCTGGCTACCAGCGCAGGAAGGTAGGCTCTTTATCCGTGACTACCAGCGCAGGAAGGTGGGCTCTTGATCCCTGGCTACCAGCACAGGAAGGTGGGCTCTTTATCGTTGGCTAACAGCACAGGATTGTGGGCACCTCATCCCTGTCTAACATCGCAGGAAGGTGGGCACTTTCTCCCTGGCTACCAGCGCAGGAAGGTAGGCTCTTTCTCCCTGGCTAGCAGCGCAGGCAGGTGGACTCTTTATCCTTGTCCAACCTCGCAGGAATGTGGGCTCTTTATCCCTTCCTACCAGCTCAGCAATTTCGTCTCTTTATCCCCGGCTACCATCCCAGCAATTTGGGCTACTTTGCTAACAGCGTAGCAAGCTGAGCTGTTTATCCCTTTCTGTCAGCACAGGAAGGTGGGCTCTTTAACCCTTGCTGCCAGCGCAGGTATGTGGGCTCTTTATCGTTGGGTACCAGCGCAGGAAGGTGGGCTCTTCATCCTTGTCTAACCTCGCAGGAATGTGGGCTCTTTATCCCTGCCTACCAGCTGAGCAAGTTCGGCTCTTAATCCCTGGCTACCAACCCAGCAATTTGGGCTACTTTACTAACAGCGTAGCAAGGTGAGCTCTTTATCCCTTGCTACCAGCGCAGGAAGGTGGACTCTGTATCCTTAGCTAACAGCGCAGGAAGGTGGGCTCTGTATCCCTTGCTGCCAGAGCAGGAAGGTGGGCTCTTTATCCCTGGCTACCACCGCAGGAAGGTGGGCTACTTTGCAATCAGCGTAGCAAGGTGAGCTCTTTATCCCTTGCTGCCAGAGCAGGAAGGTGGGCTCTTTATCCCTGCCTACCAGCTGAGCAAGTTCGGCTCTTAATCCCTGGCTACCATCCCAGCAAGTTGGGCTGCTTTGCTAACAGCGTAGCAAGGTGAGCTCTTTATCCCTGGCTACCAGCGCAGGAAGGTGTACTCTTTATCCTTGGCTAACAGCACAGGAATATGGGCTCTTTATCCCTGCCTCCAGCTCAGCAAGTTCAGCTCTTTATTCCTGGCTAACATCCCAGCAATTTGGGCTACTTTTCTAACAGCGTAGCAAGGTGAGCTGTTTATCCCTTGCTGCAAGCGCAGGAAGGTGGGCTCATTATCCCTGGCTACCAGCGCAGGAAGGTGGGCTCTTTATCCGTGGCTACCAGTGCAGGAAGGTGGGCTCTTTATCCCTGGCTACCAGCGCAGGAAGGTGGGTTCTTTCTCCCTGGATACCAGCTCAGGAACGTGGGCTCTTAATCTCTTGCTACCAGCACAGGAAGCTGGGCTCTTTATCCCTGACTACCAGCGCAGGAAGGTGGGCTCTTTATCGTTGGCTAACAGCACAGGATTGTGGGCACCTCATCCCTGTCTAACATCGCAGGAAGGTGGGCACTTTATCCCTGGCTACCAGCGCAAGAAGGTGGGCTCTTTATCCTTGGCCAACAGAGCAGGCAGGTGGGCTCTTAATCTCTTGCTACCAGCGCAGGACGGTGGGCTCCTTATCCCTGGCTAACAGCGCAGGAATGTGGGCACTTCATCCCTGGCTACCAGCGCAGGAAGGTGGGCACTTTATCCCTGGCTGCCAGTGCAGGAAGCTGGGCTCTTTATCCCTGGCTACCAGCGCAGGAAGGTGGGCTCTGTATCCCTGGCTACCACTGCGGGAGAGTGGGCTCTTAATCCCTGGCTACCATCGCAGGAAGTTGGGCTCTTAATACCTTGCTAACAGCGCAGGAAGTTGGGCTCTGTATAGCTGGCTACCAGTGCAGGATGGTGTGCATTTTATCCCTGGCTAACAGCGCAGGAAGGTGGGTTCTTTCTCCCTTCTTAACAACACAGGAAGGTGGGCTCTTTCTCCCTGGCTACCAGCGCAGGAAGGTGGGCTCTTTCTCCCTGGCTACCAGCGCAGGAAGGTGGGCTCTTTCTCCCTGGGTACCAGCGCAGGAAGGTGGGCTCTTTATCCCTGGCTACCAGTGCGGGAATGTGGGCACTTTCTCCCTGGCTACCACCGCAGGAAGGTGGGCACTTTATCCCTGGCTAACAGCACATGAAGGTGGGCACTTTATGCCTGGCTACCAGCGCAGGAAGGTGGGCTCTTTATCGTTGGCTAACAGCACAGGATTGTGGGCACCTCATCCCTGTCTAACATCGCAGGAAGGTGGGCACTTTATCCCTGGCTACCAGCGCAAGAAGGTGGGCTCTTTATCCTTGGCCAACAGAGCAGGCAGGTGGGCTCTTAATCTCTTGCTACCAGCGCAGGAAGGTGGGCTCCTTATCCCTGGCTAACAGCGCAGGAATGTGGGCACTTCATCCCTGGCTACCAGCGCAGGAATGTGGGCACTGAATCCCTGCTTACCACCGCAGGAAGGTGGGCACTTTATCCCTGGCTAACAGCACATGAAGGTGGGCACTTTATGCCTGGCTACCAGCGCAGGAAGGTAGGCTCTTTATCCGTGACTACCAGCGCAGGAAGGTGGGCTCTTGATCCCTGGCTGCCAGCACAGGAAGGTGGGCACTTTATCCCTGGCTACCAGCACAGGAAGGTGGGCTCTTTATCGTTGGCTAACAGCACAGGATTGTGGGCACCTCATCCCTGTCTAACATCGCAGGAAGGTGGGCACTTTCTCCCTGGCTAGCAGCGCAGGCAGGTGGACTCTTTATCCTTGTCCAACCTCGCAGGAATGTGGGCTCTTTATCCCTTCCTACCAGCTCAGCAATTTCGTCTCTTTATCCCCGGCTACCATCCCAGCAATTTGGGCTACTTTGCTAACAGCGTAGCAAGCTGAGCTGTTTATCCCTTTCTGTCAGCACAGGAAGGTGGGCTCTTTAACCCTTGCTGCCAGCGCAGGTATGTGGGCTCTTTATCGTTGGGTACCAGCGCAGGAAGGTGGGCTCTTTATCCTTGTCTAACCTCGCAGGAATGTGGGCTCTTTATCCCTGCCTACCAGCTGAGCAAGTTCGGCTCTTAATCCCTGGCTACCATCCCAGCAAGTTGGGCTGCTTTGCTAACAGCGTAGCAAGGTGAGCTCTTTATCCCTGGCTACCAGCGCAGGAAGGTGTACTCTTTATCCTTGGCTAACAGCACAGGAATATGGGCTCTTTATCCCTGCCTCCAGCTCAGCAAGTTCAGCTCTTTATTCCTGGCTAACATCCCAGCAATTTGGGCTACTTTTCTAACAGCGTAGCAAGGTGAGCTGTTTATCCCTTGCTGCAAGCGCAGGAAGGTGGGCTCATTATCCCTGGCTACCAGCGCAGGAAGGTGGGCTCTTTATCCGTGGCTACCAGTGCAGGAAGGTGGGCTCTTTATCCCTGGCTACCAGCGCAGGAAGGTGGGCTCTTTATCCCTGGCTACCAGCGCAGGAAGGTGGGTTCTTTCTCCCTGGATACCAGCGCAGGAAGGTGGGCTCTTAATCTCTTGCTACCAGCACAGGAAGCTGGGCTCTTTATCCCTGGCTACCAGCGCAGGAAGGTGGGCTCTGTATCCCTGGCTACCACTGCGGGAGAGTGGGCTCTTAATCCCTGGCTACCATCGCAGGAAGTTGGGCTCTTAATACCTTGCTAACAGCGCAGGAAGTTGGGCTCTGTATACCTGGCTACCAGTGCAGGATGGTGTGCATTTTATCCCTGGCTAACAGCGCAGGAAGGTGGGTTCTTTCTCCCTTCTTAACAACACAGGAAGGTGGGCTCTTTCTCCCTGGCTACCAGCGCAGGAAGGTGGGCTCTTTCTCCCTGGCTACCAGCGCAGGAAGGTGGGCTCTTTCTCCCTGGCTACCAGCGCAGGAAGGTGGGCTCTTTCTCCCTGGGTACCAGCGCAGGAAGGTGGGCTCTTTATCCCTGGCTACCAGTGCGGGAATGTGGGCACTTTCTCCCTGGCTACCACCGCAGGAAGGTGGGCACTTTATCCCTGGCTAACAGCACATGAAGGTGGGCACTTTATGCCTGGCTACCAGCGCAGGAAGGTAGGCTCTTTATCCGTGACTACCAGCGCAGGAAGGTGGGCTCTTGATCCCTGGCTGCCAGCGCAGGAAGGTGGGCACTTTATCCCTGGCTACCAGCACAGGAAGGTGGGCTCTTTATCGTTGGCTAACAGCACAGGATTGTGGGCACCTCATCCCTGTCTAACATCGCAGGAAGGTGGGCACTTTCTCCCTGGCTACCAGCGCAGGAAGGTAGGCTCTTTCTCCCTGGCTAGCAGCGCAGGCAGGTGGACTCTTTATCCTTGTCCAACCTCGCAGGAATGTGGGCTCTTTATCCCTTCCTACCAGCTCAGCAATTTCGTCTCTTTATCCCCGGCTACCATCCCAGCAATTTGGGCTACTTTGCTAACAGCGTAGCAAGCTGAGCTGTTTATCCCTTTCTGTCAGCACAGAAAGGTGGGCTCTTTAACCCTTGCTGCCAGCGCAGGTATGTGGGCTCTTTATCGTTGGGTACCAGCGCAGGAAGGTGGGCTCTTTATCCTTGTCTAACCTCGCAGGAATGTGGGCTCTTTATCCCTGCCTACCAGCTGAGCAAGTTCGGCTCTTAATCCCTGGCTACCAACCCAGCAATTTGGGCTACTTTACTAACAGCGTAGCAAGGTGAGCTCTTTATCCCTGGCTACCAGCGCAGGAAGGTGGGCTCTGTATCCCTTGCTGCCAGAGCAGGAAGGTGGGCTCTTTCTCCCTGGCTACCAGCGCAGGAAGGTGGGCTCTTTCTCCCTGGGTACCAGCGCAGGAAGGTGGGCTCTTTATCCCTGGCTACCAGTGCGGGAATGTGGGCACTTTCTCCCTGGCTACCACCGCAGGAAGGTGGGCACTTTATCCCTGGCTAACAGCACATGAAGGTGGGCACTTTATGCCTGGCTACCAGCGCAGGAAGGTAGGCTCTTTATCCGTGACTACCAGCGCAGGAAGGTGGGCTCTTGATCCCTGGCTGCCAGCACAGGAAGGTGGGCACTTTATCCCTGGCTACCAGCACAGGAAGGTGGGCTCTTTATCGTTGGCTAACAGCACAGGATTGTGGGCACCTCATCCCTGTCTAACATCGCAGGAAGGTGGGCACTTTCTCCCTGGCTACCAGCGCAGGAAGGTAGGCTCTTTCTCCCTGGCTAGCAGCGCAGGCAGGTGGACTCTTTATCCTTGTCCAACCTCGCAGGAATGTGGGCTCTTTATCCCTGCCTACCAGCTGAGCAAGTTCGGCTCTTAATCCCTGGCTACCAACCCAGCAATTTGGGCTACTTTACTAACAGCGTAGCAAGGTGAGCTCTTTATCCCTGGCTACCAGCGCAGGAAGGTGGGCTCTTTAACCCTTGCTGCCAGCGCAGGTATGTGGGCTCTTTATCGTTGGGTACCAGCGCAGGAAGGTGGGCTCTTTATCCTTGTCTAACCTCGCAGGAATGTGGGCTCTTTATCCCTGCCTACCAGCTGAGCAAGTTCGGCTCTTAATCCCTGGCTACCAACCCAGCAATTTGGGCTACTTTACTAACAGCGTAGCAAGGTGAGCTCTTTATCCCTTGCTACCAGCGCAGGAAGGTGGACTCTGTATCCTTAGCTAACAGCGCAGGAAGGTGGGCTCTGTATCCCTTGCTGCCAGAGCAGGAAGGTGGGCTCTTTATCCCTGGCTACCACCGCAGGAAGGTGGGCTACTTTGCAATCAGCGTAGCAAGGTGAGCTCTTTATCCCTTGCTGCCAGAGCAGGAAGGTGGGCTCTTTATCCCTGCCTACCAGCTGAGCAAGTTCGGCTCTTAATCCCTGGCTACCATCCCAGCAAGTTGGGCTGCTTTGCTAACAGCGTAGCAAGGTGAGCTCTTTATCCCTGGCTACCAGCGCAGGAAGGTGTACTCTTTATCCTTGGCTAACAGCACAGGAATATGGGCTCTTTATCCCTGCCTCCAGCTCAGCAAGTTCAGCTCTTTATTCCTGGCTAACATCCCAGCAATTTGGGCTACTTTTCTAACAGCGTAGCAAGGTGAGCTGTTTATCCCTTGCTGCAAGCGCAGGAAGGTGGGCTCATTATCCCTGGCTACCAGCGCAGGAAGGTGGGCTCTTTATCCGTGGCTACCAGTGCAGGAAGGTGGGCTCTTTATCCCTGGCTACCAGCGCAGGAAGGTGGGTTCTTTCTCCCTGGATACCAGCTCAGGAACGTGGGCTCTTAATCTCTTGCTACCAGCACAGGAAGCTGGGCTCTTTATCCCTGACTACCAGCGCAGGAAGGTGGGCTCTTTATCGTTGGCTAACAGCACAGGATTGTGGGCACCTCATCCCTGTCTAACATCGCAGGAAGGTGGGCACTTTATCCCTGGCTACCAGCGCAAGAAGGTGGGCTCTTTATCCTTGGCCAACAGAGCAGGCAGGTGGGCTCTTAATCTCTTGCTACCAGCGCAGGACGGTGGGCTCCTTATCCCTGGCTAACAGCGCAGGAATGTGGGCACTTCATCCCTGGCTACCAGCGCAGGAATGTGGGCACTTTATCCCTGGCTGCCAGTGCAGGAAGCTGGGCTCTTTATCCCTGGCTACCAGCGCAGGAAGGTGGGCTCTGTATCCCTGGCTACCACTGCGGGAGAGTGGGCTCTTAATCCCTGGCTACCATCGCAGGAAGTTGGGCTCTTAATACCTTGCTAACAGCGCAGGAAGTTGGGCTCTGTATAGCTGGCTACCAGTGCAGGATGGTGTGCATTTTATCCCTGGCTAACAGCGCAGGAAGGTGGGTTCTTTCTCCCTTCTTAACAACACAGGAAGGTGGGCTCTTTCTCCCTGGCTACCAGCGCAGGAAGGTGGGCTCTTTCTCCCTGGCTACCAGCGCAGGAAGGTGGGCTCTTTCTCCCTGGGTACCAGCGCAGGAAGGTGGGCTCTTTATCCCTGGCTACCAGTGCGGGAATGTGGGCACTTTCTCCCTGGCTACCACCGCAGGAAGGTGGGCACTTTATCCCTGGCTAACAGCACATGAAGGTGGGCACTTTATGCCTGGCTACCAGCGCAGGAAGGTGGGCTCTTTATCGTTGGCTAACAGCACAGGATTGTGGGCACCTCATCCCTGTCTAACATCGCAGGAAGGTGGGCACTTTATCCCTGGCTACCAGCGCAAGAAGGTGGGCTCTTTATCCTTGGCCAACAGAGCAGGCAGGTGGGCTCTTAATCTCTTGCTACCAGCGCAGGAAGGTGGGCTCCTTATCCCTGGCTAACAGCGCAGGAATGTGGGCACTTCATCCCTGGCTACCAGCGCAGGAATGTGGGCACTGAATCCCTGCTTACCACCGCAGGAAGGTGGGCACTTTATCCCTGGCTAACAGCACATGAAGGTGGGCACTTTATGCCTGGCTACCAGCGCAGGAAGGTAGGCTCTTTATCCGTGACTACCAGCGCAGGAAGGTGGGCTCTTGATCCCTGGCTGCCAGCACAGGAAGGTGGGCACTTTATCCCTGGCTACCAGCACAGGAAGGTGGGCTCTTTATCGTTGGCTAACAGCACAGGATTGTGGGCACCTCATCCCTGTCTAACATCGCAGGAAGGTGGGCACTTTCTCCCTGGCTAGCAGCGCAGGCAGGTGGACTCTTTATCCTTGTCCAACCTCGCAGGAATGTGGGCTCTTTATCCCTTCCTACCAGCTCAGCAATTTCGTCTCTTTATCCCCGGCTACCATCCCAGCAATTTGGGCTACTTTGCTAACAGCGTAGCAAGCTGAGCTGTTTATCCCTTTCTGTCAGCACAGGAAGGTGGGCTCTTTAACCCTTGCTGCCAGCGCAGGTATGTGGGCTCTTTATCGTTGGGTACCAGCGCAGGAAGGTGGGCTCTTTATCCTTGTCTAACCTCGCAGGAATGTGGGCTCTTTATCCCTGCCTACCAGCTGAGCAAGTTCGGCTCTTAATCCCTGGCTACCATCCCAGCAAGTTGGGCTGCTTTGCTAACAGCGTAGCAAGGTGAGCTCTTTATCCCTGGCTACCAGCGCAGGAAGGTGTACTCTTTATCCTTGGCTAACAGCACAGGAATATGGGCTCTTTATCCCTGCCTCCAGCTCAGCAAGTTCAGCTCTTTATTCCTGGCTAACATCCCAGCAATTTGGGCTACTTTTCTAACAGCGTAGCAAGGTGAGCTGTTTATCCCTTGCTGCAAGCGCAGGAAGGTGGGCTCATTATCCCTGGCTACCAGCGCAGGAAGGTGGGCTCTTTATCCGTGGCTACCAGTGCAGGAAGGTGGGCTCTTTATCCCTGGCTACCAGCGCAGGAAGGTGGGCTCTTTATCCCTGGCTACCAGCGCAGGAAGGTGGGTTCTTTCTCCCTGGATACCAGCGCAGGAAGGTGGGCTCTTAATCTCTTGCTACCAGCACAGGAAGCTGGGCTCTTTATCCCTGGCTACCAGCGCAGGAAGGTGGGCTCTGTATCCCTGGCTACCACTGCGGGAGAGTGGGCTCTTAATCCCTGGCTACCATCGCAGGAAGTTGGGCTCTTAATACCTTGCTAACAGCGCAGGAAGTTGGGCTCTGTATAGCTGGCTACCAGTGCAGGATGGTGTGCATTTTATCCCTGGCTAACAGCGCAGGAAGGTGGGTTCTTTCTCCCTTCTTAACAACACAGGAAGGTGGGCTCTTTCTCCCTGGCTACCAGCGCAGGAAGGTGGGCTCTTTCTCCCTGGCTACCAGCGCAGGAAGGTGGGCTCTTTCTCCCTGGCTACCAGCGCAGGAAGGTGGGCTCTTTCTCCCTGGGTACCAGCGCAGGAAGGTGGGCTCTTTATCCCTGGCTACCAGTGCGGGAATGTGGGCACTTTCTCCCTGGCTACCACCGCAGGAAGGTGGGCACTTTATCCCTGGCTAACAGCACATGAAGGTGGGCACTTTATGCCTGGCTACCAGCGCAGGAAGGTAGGCTCTTTATCCGTGACTACCAGCGCAGGAAGGTGGGCTCTTGATCCCTGGCTGCCAGCGCAGGAAGGTGGGCACTTTATCCCTGGCTACCAGCACAGGAAGGTGGGCTCTTTATCGTTGGCTAACAGCACAGGATTGTGGGCACCTCATCCCTGTCTAACATCGCAGGAAGGTGGGCACTTTCTCCCTGGCTACCAGCGCAGGAAGGTAGGCTCTTTCTCCCTGGCTAGCAGCGCAGGCAGGTGGACTCTTTATCCTTGTCCAACCTCGCAGGAATGTGGGCTCTTTATCCCTTCCTACCAGCTCAGCAATTTCGTCTCTTTATCCCCGGCTACCATCCCAGCAATTTGGGCTACTTTGCTAACAGCGTAGCAAGCTGAGCTGTTTATCCCTTTCTGTCAGCACAGAAAGGTGGGCTCTTTAACCCTTGCTGCCAGCGCAGGTATGTGGGCTCTTTATCGTTGGGTACCAGCGCAGGAAGGTGGGCTCTTTATCCTTGTCTAACCTCGCAGGAATGTGGGCTCTTTATCCCTGCCTACCAGCTGAGCAAGTTCGGCTCTTAATCCCTGGCTACCAACCCAGCAATTTGGGCTACTTTACTAACAGCGTAGCAAGGTGAGCTCTTTATCCCTGGCTACCAGCGCAGGAAGGTGGGCTCTGTATCCCTTGCTGCCAGAGCAGGAAGGTGGGCTCTTTCTCCCTGGCTACCAGCGCAGGAAGGTGGGCTCTTTCTCCCTGGGTACCAGCGCAGGAAGGTGGGCTCTTTATCCCTGGCTACCAGTGCGGGAATGTGGGCACTTTCTCCCTGGCTACCACCGCAGGAAGGTGGGCACTTTATCCCTGGCTAACAGCACATGAAGGTGGGCACTTTATGCCTGGCTACCAGCGCAGGAAGGTAGGCTCTTTATCCGTGACTACCAGCGCAGGAAGGTGGGCTCTTGATCCCTGGCTGCCAGCACAGGAAGGTGGGCACTTTATCCCTGGCTACCAGCACAGGAAGGTGGGCTCTTTATCGTTGGCTAACAGCACAGGATTGTGGGCACCTCATCCCTGTCTAACATCGCAGGAAGGTGGGCACTTTCTCCCTGGCTACCAGCGCAGGAAGGTAGGCTCTTTCTCCCTGGCTAGCAGCGCAGGCAGGTGGACTCTTTATCCTTGTCCAACCTCGCAGGAATGTGGGCTCTTTATCCCTGCCTACCAGCTGAGCAAGTTCGGCTCTTAATCCCTGGCTACCAACCCAGCAATTTGGGCTACTTTACTAACAGCGTAGCAAGGTGAGCTCTTTATCCCTGGCTACCAGCACAGGAAGGTGGGCTCTTTAACCCTTGCTGCCAGCGCAGGTATGTGGGCTCTTTATCGTTGGGTACCAGCGCAGGAAGGTGGGCTCTTTATCCTTGTCTAACCTCGCAGGAATGTGGGCTCTTTATCCCTGCCTACCAGCTGAGCAAGTTCGGCTCTTAATCCCTGGCTACCAACCCAGCAATTTGGGCTACTTTACTAACAGCGTAGCAAGGTGAGCTCTTTATCCCTTGCTACCAGCGCAGGAAGGTGGACTCTGTATCCTTAGCTAACAGCGCAGGAAGGTGGGCTCTGTATCCCTTGCTGCCAGAGCAGGAAGGTGGGCTCTTTATCCCTGGCTACCACCGCAGGAAGGTGGGCTACTTTGCAATCAGCGTAGCAAGGTGAGCTCTTTATCCCTTGCTGCCAGAGCAGGAAGGTGGGCTCTTTATCCCTGCCTACCAGCTGAGCAAGTTCGGCTCTTAATCCCTGGCTACCATCCCAGCAAGTTGGGCTGCTTTGCTAACAGCGTAGCAAGGTGAGCTCTTTATCCCTGGCTACCAGCGCAGGAAGGTGTACTCTTTATCCTTGGCTAACAGCACAGGAATATGGGCTCTTTATCCCTGCCTCCAGCTCAGCAAGTTCAGCTCTTTATTCCTGGCTAACATCCCAGCAATTTGGGCTACTTTTCTAACAGCGTAGCAAGGTGAGCTGTTTATCCCTTGCTGCAAGCGCAGGAAGGTGGGCTCATTATCCCTGGCTACCAGCGCAGGAAGGTGGGCTCTTTATCCGTGGCTACCAGTGCAGGAAGGTGGGCTCTTTATCCCTGGCTACCAGCGCAGGAAGGTGGGTTCTTTCTCCCTGGATACCAGCTCAGGAACGTGGGCTCTTAATCTCTTGCTACCAGCACAGGAAGCTGGGCTCTTTATCCCTGACTACCAGCGCAGGAAGGTGGGCTCTTTATCGTTGGCTAACAGCACAGGATTGTGGGCACCTCATCCCTGTCTAACATCGCAGGAAGGTGGGCACTTTATCCCTGGCTACCAGCGCAAGAAGGTGGGCTCTTTATCCTTGGCCAACAGAGCAGGCAGGTGGGCTCTTAATCTCTTGCTACCAGCGCAGGACGGTGGGCTCCTTATCCCTGGCTAACAGCGCAGGAATGTGGGCACTTCATCCCTGGCTACCAGCGCAGGAATGTGGGCACTTTATCCCTGGCTGCCAGTGCAGGAAGCTGGGCTCTTTATCCCTGGCTACCAGCGCAGGAAGGTGGGCTCTGTATCCCTGGCTACCACTGCGGGAGAGTGGGCTCTTAATCCCTGGCTACCATCGCAGGAAGTTGGGCTCTTAATACCTTGCTAACAGCGCAGGAAGTTGGGCTCTGTATAGCTGGCTACCAGTGCAGGATGGTGTGCATTTTATCCCTGGCTAACAGCGCAGGAAGGTGGGTTCTTTCTCCCTTCTTAACAACACAGGAAGGTGGGCTCTTTCTCCCTGGCTACCAGCGCAGGAAGGTGGGCTCTTTCTCCCTGGCTACCAGCGCAGGAAGGTGGGCTCTTTCTCCCTGGGTACCAGCGCAGGAAGGTGGGCTCTTTATCCCTGGCTACCAGTGCGGGAATGTGGGCACTTTCTCCCTGGCTACCACCGCAGGAAGGTGGGCACTTTATCCCTGGCTAACAGCACATGAAGGTGGGCACTTTATGCCTGGCTACCAGCGCAGGAAGGTGGGCTCTTTATCGTTGGCTAACAGCACAGGATTGTGGGCACCTCATCCCTGTCTAACATCGCAGGAAGGTGGGCACTTTATCCCTGGCTACCAGCGCAAGAAGGTGGGCTCTTTATCCTTGGCCAACAGAGCAGGCAGGTGGGCTCTTAATCTCTTGCTACCAGCGCAGGAAGGTGGGCTCCTTATCCCTGGCTAACAGCGCAGGAATGTGGGCACTTCATCCCTGGCTACCAGCGCAGGAATGTGGGCACTGAATCCCTGCTTACCACCGCAGGAAGGTGGGCACTTTATCCCTGGCTAACAGCACATGAAGGTGGGCACTTTATGCCTGGCTACCAGCGCAGGAAGGTAGGCTCTTTATCCGTGACTACCAGCGCAGGAAGGTGGGCTCTTGATCCCTGGCTGCCAGCACAGGAAGGTGGGCACTTTATCCCTGGCTACCAGCACAGGAAGGTGGGCTCTTTATCGTTGGCTAACAGCACAGGATTGTGGGCACCTCATCCCTGTCTAACATCGCAGGAAGGTGGGCACTTTCTCCCTGGCTAGCAGCGCAGGCAGGTGGACTCTTTATCCTTGTCCAACCTCGCAGGAATGTGGGCTCTTTATCCCTTCCTACCAGCTCAGCAATTTCGTCTCTTTATCCCCGGCTACCATCCCAGCAATTTGGGCTACTTTGCTAACAGCGTAGCAAGCTGAGCTGTTTATCCCTTTCTGTCAGCACAGGAAGGTGGGCTCTTTAACCCTTGCTGCCAGCGCAGGTATGTGGGCTCTTTATCGTTGGGTACCAGCGCAGGAAGGTGGGCTCTTTATCCTTGTCTAACCTCGCAGGAATGTGGGCTCTTTATCCCTGCCTACCAGCTGAGCAAGTTCGGCTCTTAATCCCTGGCTACCATCCCAGCAAGTTGGGCTGCTTTGCTAACAGCGTAGCAAGGTGAGCTCTTTATCCCTGGCTACCAGCGCAGGAAGGTGTACTCTTTATCCTTGGCTAACAGCACAGGAATATGGGCTCTTTATCCCTGCCTCCAGCTCAGCAAGTTCAGCTCTTTATTCCTGGCTAACATCCCAGCAATTTGGGCTACTTTTCTAACAGCGTAGCAAGGTGAGCTGTTTATCCCTTGCTGCAAGCGCAGGAAGGTGGGCTCATTATCCCTGGCTACCAGCGCAGGAAGGTGGGCTCTTTATCCGTGGCTACCAGTGCAGGAAGGTGGGCTCTTTATCCCTGGCTACCAGCGCAGGAAGGTGGGCTCTTTATCCCTGGCTACCAGCGCAGGAAGGTGGGTTCTTTCTCCCTGGATACCAGCGCAGGAAGGTGGGCTCTTAATCTCTTGCTACCAGCACAGGAAGCTGGGCTCTTTATCCCTGGCTACCAGCGCAGGAAGGTGGGCTCTGTATCCCTGGCTACCACTGCGGGAGAGTGGGCTCTTAATCCCTGGCTACCATCGCAGGAAGTTGGGCTCTTAATACCTTGCTAACAGCGCAGGAAGTTGGGCTCTGTATACCTGGCTACCAGTGCAGGATGGTGTGCATTTTATCCCTGGCTAACAGCGCAGGAAGGTGGGTTCTTTCTCCCTTCTTAACAACACAGGAAGGTGGGCTCTTTCTCCCTGGCTACCAGCGCAGGAAGGTGGGCTCTTTCTCCCTGGCTACCAGCGCAGGAAGGTGGGCTCTTTCTCCCTGGCTACCAGCGCAGGAAGGTGGGCTCTTTCTCCCTGGGTACCAGCGCAGGAAGGTGGGCTCTTTATCCCTGGCTACCAGTGCGGGAATGTGGGCACTTTCTCCCTGGCTACCACCGCAGGAAGGTGGGCACTTTATCCCTGGCTAACAGCACATGAAGGTGGGCACTTTATGCCTGGCTACCAGCGCAGGAAGGTAGGCTCTTTATCCGTGACTACCAGCGCAGGAAGGTGGGCTCTTGATCCCTGGCTGCCAGCGCAGGAAGGTGGGCACTTTATCCCTGGCTACCAGCACAGGAAGGTGGGCTCTTTATCGTTGGCTAACAGCACAGGATTGTGGGCACCTCATCCCTGTCTAACATCGCAGGAAGGTGGGCACTTTCTCCCTGGCTACCAGCGCAGGAAGGTAGGCTCTTTCTCCCTGGCTAGCAGCGCAGGCAGGTGGACTCTTTATCCTTGTCCAACCTCGCAGGAATGTGGGCTCTTTATCCCTTCCTACCAGCTCAGCAATTTCGTCTCTTTATCCCCGGCTACCATCCCAGCAATTTGGGCTACTTTGCTAACAGCGTAGCAAGCTGAGCTGTTTATCCCTTTCTGTCAGCACAGAAAGGTGGGCTCTTTAACCCTTGCTGCCAGCGCAGGTATGTGGGCTCTTTATCGTTGGGTACCAGCGCAGGAAGGTGGGCTCTTTATCCTTGTCTAACCTCGCAGGAATGTGGGCTCTTTATCCCTGCCTACCAGCTGAGCAAGTTCGGCTCTTAATCCCTGGCTACCAACCCAGCAATTTGGGCTACTTTACTAACAGCGTAGCAAGGTGAGCTCTTTATCCCTGGCTACCAGCGCAGGAAGGTGGGCTCTGTATCCCTTGCTGCCAGAGCAGGAAGGTGGGCTCTTTCTCCCTGGCTACCAGCGCAGGAAGGTGGGCTCTTTCTCCCTGGGTACCAGCGCAGGAAGGTGGGCTCTTTATCCCTGGCTACCAGTGCGGGAATGTGGGCACTTTCTCCCTGGCTACCACCGCAGGAAGGTGGGCACTTTATCCCTGGCTAACAGCACATGAAGGTGGGCACTTTATGCCTGGCTACCAGCGCAGGAAGGTAGGCTCTTTATCCGTGACTACCAGCGCAGGAAGGTGGGCTCTTGATCCCTGGCTGCCAGCACAGGAAGGTGGGCACTTTATCCCTGGCTACCAGCACAGGAAGGTGGGCTCTTTATCGTTGGCTAACAGCACAGGATTGTGGGCACCTCATCCCTGTCTAACATCGCAGGAAGGTGGGCACTTTCTCCCTGGCTACCAGCGCAGGAAGGTAGGCTCTTTCTCCCTGGCTAGCAGCGCAGGCAGGTGGACTCTTTATCCTTGTCCAACCTCGCAGGAATGTGGGCTCTTTATCCCTGCCTACCAGCTGAGCAAGTTCGGCTCTTAATCCCTGGCTACCAACCCAGCAATTTGGGCTACTTTACTAACAGCGTAGCAAGGTGAGCTCTTTATCCCTGGCTACCAGCGCAGGAAGGTGGGCTCTTTAACCCTTGCTGCCAGCGCAGGTATGTGGGCTCTTTATCGTTGGGTACCAGCGCAGGAAGGTGGGCTCTTTATCCTTGTCTAACCTCGCAGGAATGTGGGCTCTTTATCCCTGCCTACCAGCTGAGCAAGTTCGGCTCTTAATCCCTGGCTACCAACCCAGCAATTTGGGCTACTTTACTAACAGCGTAGCAAGGTGAGCTCTTTATCCCTTGCTACCAGCGCAGGAAGGTGGACTCTGTATCCTTAGCTAACAGCGCAGGAAGGTGGGCTCTGTATCCCTTGCTGCCAGAGCAGGAAGGTGGGCTCTTTATCCCTGGCTACCACCGCAGGAAGGTGGGCTACTTTGCAATCAGCGTAGCAAGGTGAGCTCTTTATCCCTTGCTGCCAGAGCAGGAAGGTGGGCTCTTTATCCTTGGCTAACAGCACAGGAATATGGGCTCTTTATCCCTGCCTCCAGCTCAGCAAGTTCAGCTCTTTATTCCTGGCTAACATCCCAGCAATTTGGGCTACTTTTCTAACAGCGTAGCAAGGTGAGCTGTTTATCCCTTGCTGCAAGCGCAGGAAGGTGGGCTCATTATCCCTGGCTACCAGCGCAGGAAGGTGGGCTCTTTATCCGTGGCTACCAGTGCAGGAAGGTGGGCTCTTTATCCCTGGCTACCAGCGCAGGAAGGTGGGCTCTTTATCCCTGGCTACCAGCGCAGGAAGGTGGGTTCTTTCTCCCTGGATACCAGCGCAGGAAGGTGGGCTCTTAATCTCTTGCTACCAGCACAGGAAGCTGGTCTCTTTATCCCTGGCTACCAGCGCAGGAAGGTGGGCTCTTTATCGTTGGCTAACAGCACAGGATTGTGGGCACCTCATCCCTGTCTAACATCGCAGGAAGGTGGGCACTTTATCCCTGGCTACCAGCGCAAGAAGGTGGGCTCTTTATCCTTGGCCAACAGAGCAGGCAGGTGGGCTCTTAATCTCTTGCTACCAGCGCAGGACGGTGGGCTCCTTATCCCTTGCTAACAGCGCAGGAATGTGGGCACTTCATCCCTGGCTACCAGCGCAGGAATGTGGGCACTGAATCCCTGCTTACCAGCGCAGGAAGGTGGGCACTTTATCCCTGGCTGCCAGTGCAGGAAGCTGGGCTCTGTATCCCTGGCTACCACTGCGGGAGAGTGGGCTCTTAATCCTTGGCTACCATCGCAGGAAGTTGGGCTCTTAATACCTTGCTAACAGCGCAGGAAGTTGGGCTCTGTATAGCTGGCTACCAGTGCAGGATGGTGTGCATTTTATCCCTGGCTAACAGCGCAGGAAGGTGGGTTCTTTCTCCCTTCTTAACAACACAGGAAGGTGGGCTCTTTCTCCCTGGCTACCAGCGCAGGAAGGTGGGCTCTTTCTCCCTGGCTACCAGCGCAGGAAGGTGGGCTCTTTCTCCCTGGGTACCAGCGCAGGAAGGTGGGCTCTTTATCCCTGGCTACCAGTGCGGGAATGTGGGCACTTTCTCCCTGGCTACCACCGCAGGAAGGTGGGCACTTTATCCCTGGCTAACAGCACATGAAGGTGGGCACTTTATGCCTGGCTACCAGCGCAGGAAGGTAGGCTCTTTATCCGTGACTACCAGCGCAGGAAGGTGGGCTCTTGATCCCTGGCTGCCAGCACAGGAAGGTGGGCACTTTATCCCTGGCTACCAGCACAGGAAGGTGGGCTCTTTATCCTTGGCCAACAGAGCAGGCAGGTGGGCTCTTAATCTCTTGCTACCAGCGCAGGAAGGTGGGCTCCTTATCCCTGGCTAACAGCGCAGGAATGTGGGCACTTCATCCCTGGCTACCAGCGCAGGAATGTGGGCACTGAATCCCTGCTTACCACCGCAGGAAGGTGGGCACTTTATCCCTGGCTAACAGCACATGAAGGTGGGCACTTTATGCCTGGCTACCAGCGCAGGAAGGTAGGCTCTTTATCCGTGACTACCAGCGCAGGAAGGTGGGCTCTTGATCCCTGGCTACCAGCACAGGAAGGTGGGCTCTTTATCGTTGGCTAACAGCACAGGATTGTGGGCACCTCATCCCTGTCTAACATCGCAGGAAGGTGGGCACTTTATCCCTGGCTACCAGCGCAAGAAGGTGGGCTCTTTATCCTTGGCCAACAGAGCAGGCAGGTGGGCTCTTAATCTCTTGCTACCAGCGCAGGACGGTGGGCTCCTTATCCCTGGCTAACAGCGCAGGAATGTGGGCACTTCATCCCTGGCTACCAGCGCAGGAATGTGGGCACTGAATCCCTGCTTACCAGCGCAGGAAGGTGGGCACTTTATCCCTGGCTGCCAGTGCAGGAAGCTGGGCTCTTTATCCCTGGCTACCACTGCGGGAGAGTGGGCTCTTAATCCCTGGCTACCATCGCAGGAAGTTGGGCTCTTAATACCTTGCTAACAGCGCAGGAAGTTGGGCTCTGTATAGCTGGCTACCAGTGCAGGATGGTGTGCATTTTATCCCTGGCTAACAGCGCAGGAAGGTGGGTTCTTTCTCCCTTCTTAACAACACAGGAAGGTGGGCTCTTTCTCCCTGGCTACCAGCGCAGGAAGGTGGGCTCTTTCTCCCTGGCTACCAGCGCAGGAAGGTGGGCTCTTTCTCCCTGGGTACCAGCGCAGGAAGGTGGGCTCTTTATCCCTGGCTACCAGTGCGGGAATGTGGGCACTTTCTCCCTGGCTACCACCGCAGGAAGGTGGGCACTTTATCCCTGGCTAACAGCACATGAAGGTGGGCACTTTATGCCTGGCTACCAGCGCAGGAAGGTGGGCTCTTTATCGTTGGCTAACAGCACAGGATTGTGGGCACCTCATCCCTGTCTAACATCGCAGGAAGGTGGGCACTTTATCCCTGGCTACCAGCGCAAGAAGGTGGGCTCTTTATCCTTGGCCAACAGAGCAGGCAGGTGGGCTCTTAATCTCTTGCTACCAGCGCAGGAAGGTGGGCTCCTTATCCCTGGCTAACAGCGCAGGAATGTGGGCACTTCATCCCTGGCTACCAGCGCAGGAATGTGGGCACTGAATCCCTGCTTACCACCGCAGGAAGGTGGGCACTTTATCCCTGGCTAACAGCACATGAAGGTGGGCACTTTATGCCTGGCTACCAGCGCAGGAAGGTAGGCTCTTTATCCGTGACTACCAGCGCAGGAAGGTGGGCTCTTGATCCCTGGCTGCCAGCACAGGAAGGTGGGCACTTTATCCCTGGCTACCAGCACAGGAAGGTGGGCTCTTTATCGTTGGCTAACAGCACAGGATTGTGGGCACCTCATCCCTGTCTAACATCGCAGGAAGGTGGGCACTTTCTCCCTGGCTAGCAGCGCAGGCAGGTGGACTCTTTATCCTTGTCCAACCTCGCAGGAATGTGGGCTCTTTATCCCTTCCTACCAGCTCAGCAATTTCGTCTCTTTATCCCCGGCTACCATCCCAGCAATTTGGGCTACTTTGCTAACAGCGTAGCAAGCTGAGCTGTTTATCCCTTTCTGTCAGCACAGGAAGGTGGGCTCTTTAACCCTTGCTGCCAGCGCAGGTATGTGGGCTCTTTATCGTTGGGTACCAGCGCAGGAAGGTGGGCTCTTTATCCTTGTCTAACCTCGCAGGAATGTGGGCTCTTTATCCCTGCCTACCAGCTGAGCAAGTTCGGCTCTTAATCCCTGGCTACCAACCCAGCAATTTGGGCTACTTTACTAACAGCGTAGCAAGGTGAGCTCTTTATCCCTGGCTACCAGCGCAGGAAGGTGGACTCTGTATCCTTAGCTAACAGCGCAGGAAGGTGGGCTCTGTATCCCTTGCTGCCAGAGCAGGAAGGTGGGCTCTTTATCCCTGCCTACCAGCTGAGCAAGTTCGGCTCTTAATCCCTGGCTACCATCCCAGCAAGTTGGGCTGCTTTGCTAACAGCGTAGCAAGGTGAGCTCTTTATCCCTGGCTACCAGCGCAGGAAGGTGTACTCTTTATCCTTGGCTAACAGCACAGGAATATGGGCTCTTTATCCCTGCCTCCAGCTCAGCAAGTTCAGCTCTTTATTCCTGGCTAACATCCCAGCAATTTGGGCTACTTTTCTAACAGCGTAGCAAGGTGAGCTGTTTATCCCTTGCTGCAAGCGCAGGAAGGTGGGCTCATTATCCCTGGCTACCAGCGCAGGAAGGTGGGCTCTTTATCCGTGGCTACCAGTGCAGGAAGGTGGGCTCTTTATCCCTGGCTACCAGCGCAGGAAGGTGGGTTCTTTCTCCCTGGATACCAGCTCAGGAACGTGGGCTCTTAATCTCTTGCTACCAGCACAGGAAGCTGGGCTCTTTATCCCTGGCTACCAGCGCAGGAAGGTGGGCTCTTTATCGTTGGCTAACAGCACAGGATTGTGGGCACCTCATCCCTGTCTAACATCGCAGGAAGGTGGGCACTTTATCCCTGGCTACCAGCGCAAGAAGGTGGGCTCTTTATCCTTGGCCAACAGAGCAGGCAGGTGGGCTCTTAATCTCTTGCTACCAGCGCAGGACGGTGGGCTCCTTATCCCTGGCTAACAGCGCAGGAATGTGGGCACTTCATCCCTGGCTACCAGCGCAGGAATGTGGGCACTGAATCCCTGCTTACCAGCGCAGGAAGGTGGGCACTTTATCCCTGGCTGCCAGTGCAGGAAGCTGGGCTCTTTATCCCTGGCTACCAGCGCAGGAAGGTGGGCTCTGTATCCCTGGCTACCACTGCGGGAGAGTGGGCTCTTAATCCCTGGCTACCATCGCAGGAAGTTGGGCTCTTAATACCTTGCTAACAGCGCAGGAAGTTGGGCTCTGTATACCTGGCTACCAGTGCAGGATGGTGTGCATTTTATCCCTGGCTAACAGCGCAGGAAGGTGGGTTCTTTCTCCCTTCTTAACAACACAGGAAGGTGGGCTCTTTCTCCCTGGCTACCAGCGCAGGAAGGTGGGCTCTTTCTCCCTGGCTACCAGCGCAGGAAGGTGGGCTCTTTCTCCCTGGGTACCAGCGCAGGAAGGTGGGCTCTTTATCCCTGGCTACCAGTGCGGGAATGTGGGCACTTTCTCCCTGGCTACCACCGCAGGAAGGTGGGCACTTTATCCCTGGCTAACAGCACATGAAGGTGGGCACTTTATGCCTGGCTACCAGCGCAGGAAGGTAGGCTCTTTATCCGTGACTACCAGCGCAGGAAGGTGGGCTCTTGATCCCTGGCTGCCAGCACAGGAAGGTGGGCACTTTATCCCTGGCTACCAGCACAGGAAGGTGGGCTCTTTATCGTTGGCTAACAGCACAGGATTGTGGGCACCTCATCCCTGTCTAACATCGCAGGAAGGTGGGCACTTTCTCCCTGGCTACCAGCGCAGGAAGGTAGGCTCTTTCTCCCTGGCTAGCAGCGCAGGCAGGTGGACTCTTTATCCTTGTCCAACCTCGCAGGAATGTGGGCTCTTTATCCCTTCCTACCAGCTCAGCAATTTCGTCTCTTTATCCCCGGCTACCATCCCAGCAATTTGGGCTACTTTGCTAACAGCGTAGCAAGCTGAGCTGTTTATCCCTTTCTGTCAGCACAGGAAGGTGGGCTCTTTAACCCTTGCTGCCAGCGCAGGTATGTGGGCTCTTTATCGTTGGGTACCAGCGCAGGAAGGTGGGCTCTTTATCCTTGTCTAACCTCGCAGGAATGTGGGCTCTTTATCCCTGCCTACCAGCTGAGCAAGTTCGGCTCTTAATCCCTGGCTACCAACCCAGCAATTTGGGCTACTTTACTAACAGCGTAGCAAGGTGAGCTCTTTATCCCTGGCTACCAGCGCAGGAAGGTGGGCTCTGTATCCCTTGCTGCCAGAGCAGGAAGGTGGGCTCTTTATCCCTGGCTACCACCGCAGGAAGGTGGGCTACTTTGCAATCAGCGTAGCAAGGTGAGCTCTTTATCCCTTGCTGCCAGAGCAGGAAGGTGGGCTCTTTCTCCCTGGCTACCAGTGCAGGAATGTGGGCTCTTTATCCCTGCCTACCAGCTGAACAAGTTCGGCTCTTAATCCCTGGCTACCATCCCAGCAAGTTGGGCTGCTTTGCTAACAGCGTAGCAAGGTGAGCTCTTTATCCCTGGCTACCAGCGCAGGAAGGTGTACTCTTTATCCTTGGCTAACAGCACAGGAATATGGGCTCTTTATCCCTGCCTCCAGCTCAGCAAGTTCAGCTCTTTATTCCTGGCTAACATCCCAGCAATTTGGGCTACTTTTCTAACAGCGTAGCAAGGTGAGCTGTTTATCCCTTGCTGCAAGCGCAGGAAGGTGGGCTCATTATCCCTGGCTACCAGCGCAGGAAGGTGGGCTCTTTATCCGTGGCTACCAGTGCAGGAAGGTGGGCTCTTTATCCCTGGCTACCAGCGCAGGAAGGTGGGCTCTTTATCCCTGGCTACCAGCGCAGGAAGGTGGGTTCTTTCTCCCTGGATACCAGCGCAGGAAGGTGGGCTCTTAATCTCTTGCTACCAGCACAGGAAGCTGGGCTCTTTATCCCTGGCTACCAGCGCAGGAAGGTGGGCTCTTTATCGTTGGCTAACAGCACAGGATTGTGGGCACCTCATCCCTGTCTAACATCGCAGGAAGGTGGGCACTTTATCCCTGGCTACCAGCGCAAGAAGGTGGGCTCTTTATCCTTGGCCAACAGAGCAGGCAGGTGGGCTCTTAATCTCTTGCTACCAGCGCAGGACGGTGGGCTCCTTATCCCTGGCTAACAGCGCAGGAATGTGGGCACTTCATCCCTGGCTACCAGCGCAGGAATGTGGGCACTGAATCCCTGCTTACCAGCGCAGGAAGGTGGGCACTTTATCCCTGGCTGCCAGTGCAGGAAGCTGGGCTCTTTATCCCTGGCTACCAGCGCAGGAAGGTGGGCTCTGTATCCCTGGCTACCACTGCGGGAGAGTGGGCTCTTAATCCCTGGCTACCATCGCAGGAAGTTGGGCTCTTAATACCTTGCTAACAGCGCAGGAAGTTGGGCTCTGTATAGCTGGCTACCAGTGCAGGATGGTGTGCATTTTATCCCTGGCTAACAGCGCAGGAAGGTGGGTTCTTTCTCCCTTCTTAACAACACAGGAAGGTGGGCTCTTTCTCCCTGGCTACCAGCGCAGGAAGGTGGGCTCTTTCTCCCTGGCTACCAGCGCAGGAAGGTGGGCTCTTTCTCCCTGGGTACCAGCGCAGGAAGGTGGGCTCTTTATCCCTGGCTACCAGTGCGGGAATGTGGGCACTTTCTCCCTGGCTACCACCGCAGGAAGGTGGGCACTTTATCCCTGGCTAACAGCACATGAAGGTGGGCACTTTATGCCTGGCTACCAGCGCAGGAAGGTAGGCTCTTTATCCGTGACTACCAGCGCAGGAAGGTGGGCTCTTGATCCCTGGCTGCCAGCACAGGAAGGTGGGCACTTTATCCCTGGCTACCAGCACAGGAAGGTGGGCTCTTTATCGTTGGCTAACAGCACAGGATTGTGGGCACCTCATCCCTGTCTAACATCGCAGGAAGGTGGGCACTTTCTCCCTGGCTACCAGCGCAGGAAGGTAGGCTCTTTCTCCCTGGCTAGCAGCGCAGGCAGGTGGACTCTTTATCCTTGTCCAACCTCGCAGGAATGTGGGCTCTTTATCCCTTCCTACCAGCTCAGCAATTTCGTCTCTTTATCCCCGGCTACCATCCCAGCAATTTGGGCTACTTTGCTAACAGCGTAGCAAGCTGAGCTGTTTATCCCTTTCTGTCAGCACAGGAAGGTGGGCTCTTTAACCCTTGCTGCCAGCGCAGGTATGTGGGCTCTTTATCGTTGGGTACCAGCGCAGGAAGGTGGGCTCTTTATCCTTGTCTAACCTCGCAGGAATGTGGGCTCTTTATCCCTGCCTACCAGCTGAGCAAGTTCGGCTCTTAATCCCTGGCTACCAACCCAGCAATTTGGGCTACTTTACTAACAGCGTAGCAAGGTGAGCTCTTTATCCCTGGCTACCAGCGCAGGAAGGTGGGCTCTGTATCCCTTGCTGCCAGAGCAGGAAGGTGGGCTCTTTATCCCTGGCTACCACCGCAGGAAGGTGGGCTACTTTGCAATCAGCGTAGCAAGGTGAGCTCTTTATCCCTTGCTGCCAGAGCAGGAAGGTGGGCTCTTTCTCCCTGGCTACCAGTGCAGGAATGTGGGCTCTTTATCCCTGCCTACCAGCTGAACAAGTTCGGCTCTTAATCCCTGGCTACCATCCCAGCAAGTTGGGCTGCTTTGCTAACAGCGTAGCAAGGTGAGCTCTTTATCCCTGGCTACCAGCGCAGGAAGGTGTACTCTTTATCCTTGGCTAACAGCACAGGAATATGGGCTCTTTATCCCTGCCTCCAGCTCAGCAAGTTCAGCTCTTTATTCCTGGCTAACATCCCAGCAATTTGGGCTACTTTTCTAACAGCGTAGCAAGGTGAGCTGTTTATCCCTTGCTGCAAGCGCAGGAAGGTGGGCTCATTATCCCTGGCTACCAGCGCAGGAAGGTGGGCTCTTTATCCGTGGCTACCAGTGCAGGAAGGTGGGCTCTTTATCCCTGGCTACCAGCGCAGGAAGGTGGGCTCTTTATCCCTGGCTACCAGCGCAGGAAGGTGGGCTCTTTCTCCCTGGATACCAGCGCAGGAAGGTGGGCTCTTAATCTCTTGCTACCAGCACAGGAAGCTGGGCTCTTTATCCCTGGCTACCAGCGCAGGAAGGTGGGCTCTTTATCGTTGGCTAACAGCACAGGATTGTGGGCACCTCATCCCTGTCTAACATCGCAGGAAGGTGGGCACTTTATCCCTGGCTACCAGCGCAAGAAGGTGGGCTCTTTATCCTTGGCCAACAGAGCAGGCAGGTGGGCTCTTAATCTCTTGCTACCAGCGCAGGACGGTGGGCTCCTTATCCCTGGCTAACAGCGCAGGAATGTGGGCACTTCATCCCTGGCTACCAGCGCAGGAATGTGGGCACTGAATCCCTGCTTACCAGCGCAGGAAGGTGGGCACTTTATCCCTGGCTGCCAGTGCAGGAAGCTGGGCTCTTTATCCCTGGCTACCAGCACAGGAAGGTGGGCTCTGTATCCCTGGCTACCACTGCGGGAGAGTGGGCTCTTAATCCCTGGCTACCATCGCAGGAAGTTGGGCTCTTAATACCTTGCTAACAGCGCAGGAAGTTGGGCTCTGTATACCTGGCTACCAGTGCAGGATGGTGTGCATTTTATCCCTGGCTAACAGCGCAGGAAGGTGGGTTCTTTCTCCCTTCTTAACAACACAGGAAGGTGGGCTCTTTCTCCCTGGCTACCAGCGCAGGAAGGTGGGCTCTTTCTCCCTGGCTACCAGCGCAGGAAGGTGGGCTCTTTCTCCCTGGGTACCAGCGCAGGAAGGTGGGCTCTTTATCCCTGGCTACCAGTGCGGGAATGTGGGCACTTTCTCCCTGGCTACCACCGCAGGAAGGTGGGCACTTTATCCCTGGCTAACAGCACATGAAGGTGGGCACTTTATGCCTGGCTACCAGCGCAGGAAGGTAGGCTCTTTATCCGTGACTACCAGCGCAGGAAGGTGGGCTCTTGATCCCTGGCTGCCAGCACAGGAAGGTGGGCACTTTATCCCTGGCTACCAGCACAGGAAGGTGGGCTCTTTATCGTTGGCTAACAGCACAGGATTGTGGGCACCTCATCCCTGTCTAACATCGCAGGAAGGTGGGCACTTTCTCCCTGGCTACCAGCGCAGGAAGGTAGGCTCTTTCTCCCTGGCTAGCAGCGCAGGCAGGTGGACTCTTTATCCTTGTCCAACCTCGCAGGAATGTGGGCTCTTTATCCCTTCCTACCAGCTCAGCAATTTCGTCTCTTTATCCCCGGCTACCATCCCAGCAATTTGGGCTACTTTGCTAACAGCGTAGCAAGCTGAGCTGTTTATCCCTTTCTGTCAGCACAGGAAGGTGGGCTCTTTAACCCTTGCTGCCAGCGCAGGTATGTGGGCTCTTTATCGTTGGGTACCAGCGCAGGAAGTTGGGCTCTTTATCCTTGTCTAACCTCGCAGGAATGTGGGCTCTTTATCCCTGCCTACCAGCTGAGCAAGTTCGGCTCTTAATCCCTGGCTACCAACCCAGCAATTTGGGCTACTTTACTAACAGCGTAGCAAGGTGAGCTCTTTATCCCTGGCTACCAGCGCAGGAAGGTGGGCTCTGTATCCCTTGCTGCCAGAGCAGGAAGGTGGGCTCTTTATCCCTGGCTACCACCGCAGGAAGGTGGGCTACTTTGCAATCAGCGTAGCAAGGTGAGCTCTTTATCCCTTGCTGCCAGAGCAGGAAGGTGGGCTCTTTCTCCCTGGCTACCAGTGCAGGAATGTGGGCTCTTTATCCCTGCCTACCAGCTGAACAAGTTCGGCTCTTAATCCCTGGCTACCATCCCAGCAAGTTGGGCTGCTTTGCTAACAGCGTAGCAAGGTGAGCTCTTTATCCCTGGCTACCAGCGCAGGAAGGTGTACTCTTTATCCTTGGCTAACAGCACAGGAATATGGGCTCTTTATCCCTGCCTCCAGCTCAGCAAGTTCAGCTCTTTATTCCTGGCTAACATCCCAGCAATTTGGGCTACTTTTCTAACAGCGTAGCAAGGTGAGCTGTTTATCCCTTGCTGCAAGCGCAGGAAGGTGGGCTCATTATCCCTGGCTACCAGCGCAGGAAGGTGGGCTCTTTATCCGTGGCTACCAGTGCAGGAAGGTGGGCTCTTTATCCCTGGCTACCAGCGCAGGAAGGTGGGCTCTTTATCCCTGGCTACCAGCGCAGGAAGGTGGGTTCTTTCTCCCTGGATACCAGCGCAGGAAGGTGGGCTCTTAATCTCTTGCTACCAGCACAGGAAGCTGGGCTCTTTATCCCTGGCTACCAGCGCAGGAAGGTGGGCTCTTTATCGTTGGCTAACAGCACAGGATTGTGGGCACCTCATCCCTGTCTAACATCGCAGGAAGGTGGGCACTTTATCCCTGGCTACCAGCGCAAGAAGGTGGGCTCTTTATCCTTGGCCAACAGAGCAGGCAGGTGGGCTCTTAATCTCTTGCTACCAGCGCAGGACGGTGGGCTCCTTATCCCTGGCTAACAGCGCAGGAATGTGGGCACTTCATCCCTGGCTACCAGCGCAGGAATGTGGGCACTGAATCCCTGCTTACCAGCGCAGGAAGGTGGGCACTTTATCCCTGGCTGCCAGTGCAGGAAGCTGGGCTCTTTATCCCTGGCTACCAGCGCAGGAAGGTGGGCTCTGTATCCCTGGCTACCACTGCGGGAGAGTGGGCTCTTAATCCCTGGCTACCATCGCAGGAAGTTGGGCTCTTAATACCTTGCTAACAGCGCAGGAAGTTGGGCTCTGTATAGCTGGCTACCAGTGCAGGATGGTGTGCATTTTATCCCTGGCTAACAGCGCAGGAAGGTGGGTTCTTTCTCCCTTCTTAACAACACAGGAAGGTGGGCCCTTTCTCCCTGGCTACCAGCGCAGGAAGGTGGGCTCTTTCTCCCTGGCTACCAGCGCAGGAAGGTGGGCTCTTTCTCCCTGGGTACCAGCGCAGGAAGGTGGGCTCTTTATCCCTGGCTACCAGTGCGGGAATGTGGGCACTTTCTCCCTGGCTACCACCGCAGGAAGGTGGGCACTTTATCCCTGGCTACCAGCACAGGAAGGTGGGCTCTTTATCGTTGGCTAACAGCACAGGATTGTGGGCACCTCATCCCTGTCTAACATCGCAGGAAGGTGGGCACTTTCTCCCTGGCTACCAGCGCAGGAAGGTAGGCTCTTTCTCCCTGGCTAGCAGCGCAGGCAGGTGGACTCTTTATCCTTGTCCAACCTCGCAGGAATGTGGGCTCTTTATCCCTTCCTACCAGCTCAGCAATTTCGTCTCTTTATCCCCGGCTACCATCCCAGCAATTTGGGCTACTTTGCTAACAGCGTAGCAAGCTGAGCTGTTTATCCCTTTCTGTCAGCACAGGAAGGTGGGCTCTTTAACCCTTGCTGCCAGCGCAGGTATGTGGGCTCTTTATCTTTGGGTACCAGCGCAGGAAGGTGGGCTCTTTATCCTTGTCTAACCTCGCAGGAATGTGGGCTCTTTATCCCTGCCTACCAGCTGAGCAAGTTCGGCTCTTAATCCCTGGCTACCAACCCAGCAATTTGGGCTACTTTACTAACAGCGTAGCAAGGTGAGCTCTTTATCCCTGGCTACCAGCGCAGGAAGGTGGGCTCTGTATCCCTTGCTGCCAGAGCAGGAAGGTGGGCTCTTTATCCCTGGCTACCACCGCAGGAAGGTGGGCTACTTTGCAATCAGCGTAGCAAGGTGAGCTCTTTATCCCTTGCTGCCAGAGCAGGAAGGTGGGCTCTTTCTCCCTGGCTACCAGTGCAGGAATGTGGGCTCTTTATCCCTGCCTACCAGCTGAACAAGTTCGGCTCTTAATCCCTGGCTACCATCCCAGCAAGTTGGGCTGCTTTGCTAACAGCGTAGCAAGGTGAGCTCTTTATCCCTGGCTACCAGCGCAGGAAGGTGTACTCTTTATCCTTGGCTAACAGCACAGGAATATGGGCTCTTTATCCCTGCCTCCAGCTCAGCAAGTTCAGCTCTTTATTCCTGGCTAACATCCCAGCAATTTGGGCTACTTTTCTAACAGCGTAGCAAGGTGAGCTGTTTATCCCTTGCTGCAAGCGCAGGAAGGTGGGCTCATTATCCCTGGCTACCAGCGCAGGAAGGTGGGCTCTTTATCCGTGGCTACCAGTGCAGGAAGGTGGGCTCTTTATCCCTGGCTACCAGCGCAGGAAGGTGGGCTCTTTATCCCTGGCTACCAGCGCAGGAAGGTGGGTTCTTTCTCCCTGGATACCAGCGCAGGAAGGTGGGCTCTTAATCTCTTGCTACCAGCACAGGAAGCTGGGCTCTTTATCCCTGGCTACCAGCGCAGGAAGGTGGGCTCTTTATCGTTGGCTAACAGCACAGGATTGTGGGCACCTCATCCCTGTCTAACATCGCAGGAAGGTGGGCACTTTATCCCTGGCTACCAGCGCAAGAAGGTGGGCTCTTTATCCTTGGCCAACAGAGCAGGCAGGTGGGCTCTTAATCTCTTGCTACCAGCGCAGGACGGTGGGCTCCTTATCCCTGGCTAACAGCGCAGGAATGTGGGCACTTCATCCCTGGCTACCAGCGCAGGAATGTGGGCACTGAATCCCTGCTTACCAGCGCAGGAAGGTGGGCACTTTATCCCTGGCTGCCAGTGCAGGAAGCTGGGCTCTTTATCCCTGGCTACCAGCGCAGGAAGGTGGGCTCTGTATCCCTTGCTGCCAGAGCAGGAAGGTGGGCTCTTTATCCCTGGCTACCACCGCAGGAAGGTGGGCTACTTTGCAATCAGCGTAGCAAGGTGAGCTCTTTATCCCTTGCTGCCAGAGCAGGAAGGTGGGCTCTTTCTCCCTGGCTACCAGTGCAGGAATGTGGGCTCTTTATCCCTGCCTACCAGCTGAACAAGTTCGGCTCTTAATCCCTGGCTACCATCCCAGCAAGTTGGGCTGCTTTGCTAACAGCGTAGCAAGGTGAGCTCTTTATCCCTGGCTACCAGCGCAGGAAGGTGTACTCTTTATCCTTGGCTAACAGCACAGGAATATGGGCTCTTTATCCCTGCCTCCAGCTCAGCAAGTTCAGCTCTTTATTCCTGGCTAACATCCCAGCAATTTGGGCTACTTTTCTAACAGCGTAGCAAGGTGAGCTGTTTATCCCTTGCTGCAAGCGCAGGAAGGTGGGCTCATTATCCCTGGCTACCAGCGCAGGAAGGTGGGCTCTTTATCCGTGGCTACCAGTGCAGGAAGGTGGGCTCTTTATCCCTGGCTACCAGCGCAGGAAGGTGGGCTCTTTATCCCTGGCTACCAGCGCAGGAAGGTGGGTTCTTTCTCCCTGGATACCAGCGCAGGAAGGTGGGCTCTTAATCTCTTGCTACCAGCACAGGAAGCTGGGCTCTTTATCCCTGGCTACCAGCGCAGGAAGGTGGGCTCTTTATCGTTGGCTAACAGCACAGGATTGTGGGCACCTCATCCCTGTCTAACATCGCAGGAAGGTGGGCACTTTATCCCTGGCTACCAGCGCAAGAAGGTGGGCTCTTTATCCTTGGCCAACAGAGCAGGCAGGTGGGCTCTTAATCTCTTGCTACCAGCGCAGGACGGTGGGCTCCTTATCCCTGGCTAACAGCGCAGGAATGTGGGCACTTCATCCCTGGCTACCAGCGCAGGAATGTGGGCACTGAATCCCTGCTTACCAGCGCAGGAAGGTGGGCACTTTATCCCTGGCTGCCAGTGCAGGAAGCTGGGCTCTTTATCCCTGGCTACCAGCGCAGGAAGGTGGGCTCTGTATCCCTTGCTGCCAGAGCAGGAAGGTGGGCTCTTTATCCCTGGCTACCACCGCAGGAAGGTGGGCTACTTTGCAATCAGCGTAGCAAGGTGAGCTCTTTATCCCTTGCTGCCAGAGCAGGAAGGTGGGCTCTTTCTCCCTGGCTACCAGTGCAGGAATGTGGGCTCTTTATCCCTGCCTACCAGCTGAGCAAGTTCGGCTCTTAATCCCTGGCTACCATCCCAGCAAGTTGGGCTGCTTTGCTAACAGCGTAGCAAGGTGAGCTCTTTATCCCTGGCTACCAGCGCAGGAAGGTGTACTCTTTATCCTTGGCTAACAGCACAGGAATATGGGCTCTTTATCCCTGCCTCCAGCTCAGCAAGTTCAGCTCTTTATTCCTGGCTAACATCCCAGCAATTTGGGCTACTTTTCTAACAGCGTAGCAAGGTGAGCTGTTTATCCCTTGCTGCAAGCGCAGGAAGGTGGGCTCATTATCCCTGGCTACCAGCGCAGGAAGGTGGGCTCTTTATCCGTGGCTACCAGTGCAGGAAGGTGGGCTCTTTATCCCTGGCTACCAGCGCAGGAAGGTGGGCTCTTTATCCCTGGCTACCAGCGCAGGAAGGTGGGTTCTTTCTCCCTGGATACCAGCGCAGGAAGGTGGGCTCTTAATCTCTTGCTACCAGCACAGGAAGCTGGGCTCTTTATCCCTGGCTACCAGCGCAGGAAGGTGGGCTCTTTATCGTTGGCTAACAGCACAGGATTGTGGGCACCTCATCCCTGTCTAACATCGCAGGAAGGTGGGCACTTTATCCCTGGCTACCAGCGCAAGAAGGTGGGCTCTTTATCCTTGGCCAACAGAGCAGGCAGGTGGGCTCTTAATCTCTTGCTACCAGCGCAGGACGGTGGGCTCCTTATCCCTGGCTAACAGCGCAGGAATGTGGGCACTTCATCCCTGGCTACCAGCGCAGGAATGTGGGCACTGAATCCCTGCTTACCAGCGCAGGAAGGTGGGCACTTTATCCCTGGCTGCCAGTGCAGGAAGCTGGGCTCTTTATCCCTGGCTACCAGCGCAGGAAGGTGGGCTCTGTATCCCTTGCTGCCAGAGCAGGAAGGTGGGCTCTTTATCCCTGGCTACCACCGCAGGAAGGTGGGCTACTTTGCAATCAGCGTAGCAAGGTGAGCTCTTTATCCCTTGCTGCCAGAGCAGGAAGGTGGGCTCTTTCTCCCTGGCTACCAGTGCAGGAATGTGGGCTCTTTATCCCTGCCTACCAGCTGAACAAGTTCGGCTCTTAATCCCTGGCTACCATCCCAGCAAGTTGGGCTGCTTTGCTAACAGCGTAGCAAGGTGAGCTCTTTATCCCTGGCTACCAGCGCAGGAAGGTGTACTCTTTATCCTTGGCTAACAGCACAGGAATATGGGCTCTTTATCCCTGCCTCCAGCTCAGCAAGTTCAGCTCTTTATTCCTGGCTAACATCCCAGCAATTTGGGCTACTTTTCTAACAGCGTAGCAAGGTGAGCTGTTTATCCCTTGCTGCAAGCGCAGGAAGGTGGGCTCATTATCCCTGGCTACCAGCGCAGGAAGGTGGGCTCTTTATCCGTGGCTACCAGTGCAGGAAGGTGGGCTCTTTATCCCTGGCTACCAGCGCAGGAAGGTGGGCTCTTTATCCCTGGCTACCAGCGCAGGAAGGTGGGTTCTTTCTCCCTGGATACCAGCGCAGGAAGGTGGGCTCTTAATCTCTTGCTACCAGCACAGGAAGCTGGGCTCTTTATCCCTGGCTACCAGCGCAGGAAGGTGGGCTCTTTATCGTTGGCTAACAGCACAGGATTGTGGGCACCTCATCCCTGTCTAACATCGCAGGAAGGTGGGCACTTTATCCCTGGCTACCAGCGCAAGAAGGTGGGCTCTTTATCCTTGGCCAACAGAGCAGGCAGGTGGGCTCTTAATCTCTTGCTACCAGCGCAGGACGGTGGGCTCCTTATCCCTGGCTAACAGCGCAGGAATGTGGGCACTTCATCCCTGGCTACCAGCGCAGGAATGTGGGCACTGAATCCCTGCTTACCAGCGCAGGAAGGTGGGCACTTTATCCCTGGCTGCCAGTGCAGGAAGCTGGGCTCTTTATCCCTGGCTACCAGCGCAGGAAGGTGGGCTCTGTATCCCTTGCTGCCAGAGCAGGAAGGTGGGCTCTTTATCCCTGGCTACCACCGCAGGAAGGTGGGCTACTTTGCAATCAGCGTAGCAAGGTGAGCTCTTTATCCCTTGCTGCCAGAGCAGGAAGGTGGGCTCTTTCTCCCTGGCTACCAGTGCAGGAATGTGGGCTCTTTATCCCTGCCTACCAGCTGAACAAGTTCGGCTCTTAATCCCTGGCTACCATCCCAGCAAGTTGGGCTGCTTTGCTAACAGCGTAGCAAGGTGAGCTCTTTATCCCTGGCTACCAGCGCAGGAAGGTGTACTCTTTATCCTTGGCTAACAGCACAGGAATATGGGCTCTTTATCCCTGCCTCCAGCTCAGCAAGTTCAGCTCTTTATTCCTGGCTAACATCCCAGCAATTTGGGCTACTTTTCTAACAGCGTAGCAAGGTGAGCTGTTTATCCCTTGCTGCAAGCGCAGGAAGGTGGGCTCATTATCCCTGGCTACCAGCGCAGGAAGGTGGGCTCTTTATCCGTGGCTACCAGTGCAGGAAGGTGGGCTCTTTATCCCTGGCTACCAGCGCAGGAAGGTGGGCTCTTTATCCCTGGCTACCAGCGCAGGAAGGTGGGTTCTTTCTCCCTGGATACCAGCGCAGGAAGGTGGGCTCTTAATCTCTTGCTACCAGCACAGGAAGCTGGGCTCTTTATCCCTGGCTACCAGCGCAGGAAGGTGGGCTCTTTATCGTTGGCTAACAGCACAGGATTGTGGGCACCTCATCCCTGTCTAACATCGCAGGAAGGTGGGCACTTTATCCCTGGCTACCAGCGCAAGAAGGTGGGCTCTTTATCCTTGGCCAACAGAGCAGGCAGGTGGGCTCTTAATCTCTTGCTACCAGCGCAGGACGGTGGGCTCCTTATCCCTGGCTAACAGCGCAGGAATGTGGGCACTTCATCCCTGGCTACCAGCGCAGGAATGTGGGCACTGAATCCCTGCTTACCAGCGCAGGAAGGTGGGCACTTTATCCCTGGCTGCCAGTGCAGGAAGCTGGGCTCTTTATCCCTGGCTACCAGCGCAGGAAGGTGGGCTCTGTATCCCTGGCTACCACTGCGGGAGAGTGGGCTCTTAATCCCTGGCTACCATCGCAGGAAGTTGGGCTCTTAATACCTTGCTAACAGCGCAGGAAGTTGGGCTCTGTATAGCTGGCTACCAGTGCAGGATGGTGTGCATTTTATCCCTGGCTAACAGCGCAGGAAGGTGGGTTCTTTCTCCCTTCTTAACAACACAGGAAGGTGGGCTCTTTCTCCCTGGCTACCAGCGCAGGAAGGTGGGCTCTTTCTCCCTGGCTACCAGCGCAGGAAGGTGGGCTCTTTCTCCCTGGGTACCAGCGCAGGAAGGTGGGCTCTTTATCCCTGGCTACCAGTGCGGGAATGTGGGCACTTTCTCCCTGGCTACCACCGCAGGAAGGTGGGCACTTTATCCCTGGCTAACAGCACATGAAGGTGGGCACTTTATGCCTGGCTACCAGCGCAGGAAGGTAGGCTCTTTATCCGTGACTACCAGCGCAGGAAGGTGGGCTCTTGATCCCTGGCTGCCAGCGCAGGAAGGTGGGCACTTTATCCCTGGCTACCAGCACAGGAAGGTGGGCTCTTTATCGTTGGCTAACAGCACAGGATTGTGGGCACCTCATCCCTGTCTAACATCGCAGGAAGGTGGGCACTTTCTCCCTGGCTACCAGCGCAGGAAGGTAGGCTCTTTCTCCCTGGCTAGCAGCGCAGGCAGGTGGACTCTTTATCCTTGTCCAACCTCGCAGGAATGTGGGCTCTTTATCCCTTCCTACCAGCTCAGCAATTTCGTCTCTTTATCCCCGGCTACCATCCCAGCAATTTGGGCTACTTTGCTAACAGCGTAGCAAGCTGAGCTGTTTATCCCTTTCTGTCAGCACAGAAAGGTGGGCTCTTTAACCCTTGCTGCCAGCGCAGGTATGTGGGCTCTTTATCGTTGGGTACCAGCGCAGGAAGGTGGGCTCTTTATCCTTGTCTAACCTCGCAGGAATGTGGGCTCTTTATCCCTGCCTACCAGCTGAGCAAGTTCGGCTCTTAATCCCTGGCTACCAACCCAGCAATTTGGGCTACTTTACTAACAGCGTAGCAAGGTGAGCTCTTTATCCCTGGCTACCAGCGCAGGAAGGTGGACTCTGTATCCTTAGCTAACAGCGCAGGAAGGTGGGCTCTGTATCCCTTGCTGCCAGAGCAGGAAGGTGGGCTCTTTATCCCTGGCTACCACCGCAGAAAGGTGGGCTACTTTGCAATCAGCGTAGCAAGGTGAGCTCTTTATCCCTTGCTGCCAGAGCAGGAAGGTGGGCTCTTTATCCCTGCCTACCAGCTGAGCAAGTTCGGCTCTTAATCCCTGGCTACCATCCCAGCAATTTGGGCTACTTTACTAACAGCGTAGCAAGGTGAGCTCTTTATCCCTGGCTACCAGCGCAGGAAGGTGGGCTCTGTATCCCTTGCTGCCAGAGCAGGAAGGTGGGCTCTTTATCCCTGGCTACCACCGCAGGAAGGTGGGCTACTTTGCAATCAGCGTAGCAAGGTGAGCTCTTTATCCCTTGCTGCCAGAGCAGGAAGGTGGGCTCTTTCTCCCTGGCTACCAGTGCAGGAATGTGGGCTCTTTATCCCTGCCTACCAGCTGAACAAGTTCGGCTCTTAATCCCTGGCTACCATCCCAGCAAGTTGGGCTGCTTTGCTAACAGCGTAGCAAGGTGAGCTCTTTATCCCTGGCTACCAGCGCAGGAAGGTGTACTCTTTATCCTTGGCTAACAGCACAGGAATATGGGCTCTTTATCCCTGCCTCCAGCTCAGCAAGTTCAGCTCTTTATTCCTGGCTAACATCCCAGCAATTTGGGCTACTTTTCTAACAGCGTAGCAAGGTGAGCTGTTTATCCCTTGCTGCAAGCGCAGGAAGGTGGGCTCATTATCCCTGGCTACCAGCGCAGGAAGGTGGGCTCTTTATCCGTGGCTACCAGTGCAGGAAGGTGGGCTCTTTATCCCTGGCTACCAGCGCAGGAAGGTGGGCTCTTTATCCCTGGCTACCAGCGCAGGAAGGTGGGTTCTTTCTCCCTGGATACCAGCGCAGGAAGGTGGGCTCTTAATCTCTTGCTACCAGCACAGGAAGCTGGGCTCTTTATCCCTGGCTACCAGCGCAGGAAGGTGGGCTCTTTATCGTTGGCTAACAGCACAGGATTGTGGGCACCTCATCCCTGTCTAACATCGCAGGAAGGTGGGCACTTTATCCCTGGCTACCAGCGCAAGAAGGTGGGCTCTTTATCCTTGGCCAACAGAGCAGGCAGGTGGGCTCTTAATCTCTTGCTACCAGCGCAGGACGGTGGGCTCCTTATCCCTGGCTAACAGCGCAGGAATGTGGGCACTTCATCCCTGGCTACCAGCGCAGGAATGTGGGCACTGAATCCCTGCTTACCAGCGCAGGAAGGTGGGCACTTTATCCCTGGCTGCCAGTGCAGGAAGCTGGGCTCTTTATCCCTGGCTACCAGCGCAGGAAGGTGGGCTCTGTATCCCTGGCTACCACTGCGGGAGAGTGGGCTCTTAATCCCTGGCTACCATCGCAGGAAGTTGGGCTCTTAATACCTTGCTAACAGCGCAGGAAGTTGGGCTCTGTATAGCTGGCTACCAGTGCAGGATGGTGTGCATTTTATCCCTGGCTAACAGCGCAGGAAGGTGGGTTCTTTCTCCCTTCTTAACAACACAGGAAGGTGGGCTCTTTCTCCCTGGCTACCAGCGCAGGAAGGTGGGCTCTTTCTCCCTGGCTACCAGCGCAGGAAGGTGGGCTCTTTATCCCTGGCTACCAGTGCGGGAATGTGGGCACTTTCTCCCTGGCTACCACCGCAGGAAGGTGGGCACTTTATCCCTGGCTAACAGCACATGAAGGTGGGCACTTTATGCCTGGCTACCAGCGCAGGAAGGTAGGCTCTTTATCCGTGACTACCAGCGCAGGAAGGTGGGCTCTTGATCCCTGGCTGCCAGCACAGGAAGGTGGGCACTTTATCCCTGGCTACCAGCACAGGAAGGTGGGCTCTTTATCGTTGGCTAACAGCACAGGATTGTGGGCACCTCATCCCTGTCTAACATCGCAGGAAGGTGGGCACTTTCTCCCTGGCTACCAGCGCAGGAAGGTAGGCTCTTTCTCCCTGGCTAGCAGCGCAGGCAGGTGGACTCTTTATCCTTGTCCAACCTCGCAGGAATGTGGGCTCTTTATCCCTTCCTACCAGCTCAGCAATTTCGTCTCTTTATCCCCGGCTACCATCCCAGCAATTTGGGCTACTTTGCTAACAGCGTAGCAAGCTGAGCTGTTTATCCCTTTCTGTCAGCACAGGAAGGTGGGCTCTTTAACCCTTGCTGCCAGCGCAGGTATGTGGGCTCTTTATCTTTGGGTACCAGCGCAGGAAGGTGGGCTCTTTATCCTTGTCTAACCTCGCAGGAATGTGGGCTCTTTATCCCTGCCTACCAGCTGAGCAAGTTCGGCTCTTAATCCCTGGCTACCAACCCAGCAATTTGGGCTACTTTACTAACAGCGTAGCAAGGTGAGCTCTTTATCCCTGGCTACCAGCGCAGGAAGGTGGGCTCTGTATCCCTTGCTGCCAGAGCAGGAAGGTGGGCTCTTTATCCCTGGCTACCACCGCAGGAAGGTGGGCTACTTTGCAATCAGCGTAGCAAGGTGAGCTCTTTATCCCTTGCTGCCAGAGCAGGAAGGTGGGCTCTTTCTCCCTGGCTACCAGTGCAGGAATGTGGGCTCTTTATCCCTGCCTACCAGCTGAACAAGTTCGGCTCTTAATCCCTGGCTACCATCCCAGCAAGTTGGGCTGCTTTGCTAACAGCGTAGCAAGGTGAGCTCTTTATCCCTGGCTACCAGCGCAGGAAGGTGTACTCTTTATCCTTGGCTAACAGCACAGGAATATGGGCTCTTTATCCCTGCCTCCAGCTCAGCAAGTTCAGCTCTTTATTCCTGGCTAACATCCCAGCAATTTGGGCTACTTTTCTAACAGCGTAGCAAGGTGAGCTGTTTATCCCTTGCTGCAAGCGCAGGAAGGTGGGCTCATTATCCCTGGCTACCAGCGCAGGAAGGTGGGCTCTTTATCCGTGGCTACCAGTGCAGGAAGGTGGGCTCTTTATCCCTGGCTACCAGCGCAGGAAGGTGGGTTCTTTCTCCCTGGATACCAGCGCAGGAAGGTGGGCTCTTAATCTCTTGCTACCAGCACAGGAAGCTGGGCTCTTTATCCCTGGCTACCAGCGCAGGAAGGTGGGCTCTTTATCGTTGGCTAACAGCACAGGATTGTGGGCACCTCATCCCTGTCTAACATCGCAGGAAGGTGGGCACTTTATCCCTGGCTACCAGCGCAAGAAGGTGGGCTCTTTATCCTTGGCCAACAGAGCAGGCAGGTGGGCTCTTAATCTCTTGCTACCAGCGCAGGAAGGTGGGCTCCTTATCCCTGGCTAACAGCGCAGGAATGTGGGCACTTCATCCCTGGCTACCAGCGCAGGAATGTGGGCACTGAATCCCTGCTTACCAGCGCAGGAAGGTGGGCTCTTTATCCCTGGCTACCAGCGCAGGAAGGTGGGCTCTGTATCCCTGGCTACCACTGCGGGAGAGTGGGCTCTTAATCCCTGGCTACCATCGCAGGAAGTTGGGCTCTTAATACCTTGCTAACAGCGCAGGAAGTTGGGCTCTGTATACCTGGCTACCAGTGCAGGATGGTGTGCATTTTATCCCTGGCTAACAGCGCAGGAAGGTGGGCTCTTTCTCCCTGGCTACCAGCGCAGGAAGGTGGGCTCTTTCTCCCTGGCTACCAGCGCAGGAAGGTGGGCTCTTTCTCCCTGGGTACCAGCGCAGGAAGGTGGGCTCTTTATCCCTGGCTACCAGTGCGGGAATGTGGGCACTTTCTCCCTGGCTACCACCGCAGGAAGGTGGGCACTTTATCCCTGGCTAACAGCACATGAAGGTGGGCACTTTATGCCTGGCTACCAGCGCAGGAAGGTAGGCTCTTTATCCGTGACTACCAGCGCAGGAAGGTGGGCTCTTGATCCCTGGCTGCCAGCACAGGAAGGTGGGCACTTTATCCCTGGCTACCAGCACAGGAAGGTGGGCTCTTTATCGTTGGCTAACAGCACAGGATTGTGGGCACCTCATCCCTGTCTAACATCGCAGGAAGGTGGGCACTTTCTCCCTGGCTACCAGCGCAGGAAGGTAGGCTCTTTCTCCCTGGCTAGCAGCGCAGGCAGGTGGACTCTTTATCCTTGTCCAACCTCGCAGGAATGTGGGCTCTTTATCCCTTCCTACCAGCTCAGCAATTTCGTCTCTTTATCCCCGGCTACCATCCCAGCAATTTGGGCTACTTTGCTAACAGCGTAGCAAGCTGAGCTGTTTATCCCTTTCTGTCAGCACAGGAAGGTGGGCTCTTTAACCCTTGCTGCCAGCGCAGGAAGGTGGGCTCTTTATCCTTGTCTAACCTCGCAGGAATGTGGGCTCTTTATCCCTGCCTACCAGCTGAGCAAGTTCGGCTCTTAATCCCTGGCTACCAACCCAGCAATTTGGGCTACTTTACTAACAGCGTAGCAAGGTGAGCTCTTTATCCCTGGCTACCAGCGCAGGAAGGTGGGCTCTGTATCCCTTGCTGCCAGAGCAGGAAGGTGGGCTCTTTATCCCTGGCTACCACCGCAGGAAGGTGGGCTACTTTGCAATCAGCGTAGCAAGGTGAGCTCTTTATCCCTTGCTGCCAGAGCAGGAAGGTGGGCTCTTTCTCCCTGGCTACCAGTGCAGGAATGTGGGCTCTTTATCCCTGCCTACCAGCTGAACAAGTTCGGCTCTTAATCCCTGGCTACCATCCCAGCAAGTTGGGCTGCTTTGCTAACAGCGTAGCAAGGTGAGCTCTTTATCCCTGGCTACCAGCACAGGAAGGTGGACTCTTTATCCTTGGCTACCAGCGCAGGAATGTGGGCTCTGTATCGTTGGCTACCAGCGCAGGAAGTTGGGCTCTTTACCCCTGGCTACCAGCGCAGGATGGTGGACATTATATCCCTGGCTACCAGTGCAGAATTTGGGCTCTTTATCCCTGGCTACCAGCGCAGGAATGTGGACTCTTTATCCCTGGCTACCAGCGCAGGAAGGTGTACTCTTTATCCTTGGCTAACAGCACAGGAATATGGGCTCTTTATCCCTGCCTCCAGCTCAGCAAGTTCAGCTCTTTATTCCTGGCTAACATCCCAGCAATTTGGGCTACTTTTCTAACAGCGTAGCAAGCTGAGCTGTTTATCCCTTGCTGCAAGCGCAGGAAGGTGGGCTCGTTATCCCTGGCTACCAGCGCAGGAAGGTGGGCTCTTTATCCGTGGCTACCAGCGCAGGAAGGTGGGCTCTTTATCCCTGGCTACCAGCGCAGGAAGGTGGGTTCTTTCTCCCTGGATACCAGCGCAGGAAGGTGGGCTCTTAATCTCTTGCTACCAGCACAGGAAGCTGGGCTCTTTATCCCTGGCTACCAGCGCAGGAAAGTGGATTCTTTCTCCCTGGCTAACAACACAGGAAGTTGGGCTCTTTCTCTCTGGCTAACAGTGCAGGAAGATGGGTTCTTTATCCGTGGCTACCAGCGCAGGAAGTTGGGCTCTTTATCCCTGGCTAACACCATAGGATTGTGGACTCCTTATCCCTGGCTAACATCGCAGGTAGTTGGGCACTTTATCCCTGGCTACCAGCGCAGGAAGGTGGGCTCTTTATCGTTGGCTACCAGTGCAGGAAGGTGGGCACTTTATCCCTGGCTACCAGCGGAGGAAGGTGGGCTCTTTATCCCTGTCTCCAGCTCAGCAAGTTCGGCTCTTTATTCCTGGCTACCATCCCAGCAATTTGGGCTACCTATCTAACAGCGTAGCAAGCTGAGCTGTTTATCCCTTGCTGTCAGCGCAGGAAGGTGGGCTCTTTGTCGCTGGCTACCAGTGCCGGAAGGTGGGCTCTTTATCCCTTGCTGCCAGCGCAGGTATGTGGGCTCTCTATTGTTGGCTACCAGCGCAGGAAGGTGGGTTCTTTATCCCTGGCTACCAGTGCGGCAGGGTAGGCTCTTAATCCCTGGCTACCAGCGCAGGAAGTTGGGCTCTTTATCCCTGGCTAGCAGCGCGGGAATGTGGACTCTTTATCCTTGGCTACCAGCGCAGGAATGTGGGCTCTTTATCCCTGCCTACCAGCTCAGCAAGTTCAACTCTTTATCCCTGGCTACCATCCCAGCATGTTGGGCTACTTTGCTAACAGCGTAGCAAGGTGAGCTCTTTATCCCTTGCTACCAGTGCAGGAAGGTGGTCTCTTTATTCCTGGCTACCAGCGCAGGAAGGTGGGTTCTTTGTCGCTGGCTAACAGCGCAGGAAGATGAACTCTGTATCCCTGGCTACCAGCGCAGGAAGTTGGGCTCTTTATCCCTGGCTAACAGCACAGGATGTTGGGCTCTTTATCACTGGCTAACAGCACAGGATTGTGGGCTCTTTATCCCTGGCTAACAGCACAGGAAGGTGAGCTCTTAATCTCTTACTACCAGCACAGGAATATGGGCTCTTTATCCCTGCCTACCAGCTGAGCAAGTTCGGCTCTTAATCCCTGGCTACCATCCCAGCAAGTTGGGCTACTTTGCTAACAGCTTAGCAAGGTGATCTCTTTATGCCTTGCTGCCAGCGCAGGAAGGTGGGCTCTTTATCCTTGGCTAACAGCGCAGGAAGGTGGGTTCTTTCTCCCTCGCTACCAGCGTAGGAATGTGGGCTCTTTATTCCTGTCTACCAGCGCAGGAATGTGGGCTCTTTATCCCTGGCTACCAGTGCAGGAAGGTGGGCTCTTAATAGTAATAGTAATAGTAATAGTAATAGTAATAGTAATAGTAATAGTAATAGTAATAGTAATAGTTCTGTTTCAGTTGCTGTCAGTCTTCAGTTTTTCTCCATCTGTTGCATGTGTTTATGGCCCAAGTCTATGTAAAATACAGGTCGTGAGGCAAGAGATTGCTGTTCTTCAGAACAGGGGCAGGTGCTAAGCTGGATCATTTTTTTAAACACTGCTTCAGGCTGTGTCACCAGAAACCAGGGGGTAGAGCGCTGGAGAATTCTGAAAGCTTCTGTTTGGTACTCAGCAGCCTTTGGTTCTGCTGGCCTTGAGGTTCAGCTCCCTTGGACTTCTTTTGCCTGGTCGATACGCTTTCTCACAGTAGAGGCACCATAATGGTATTTGGCAAACGAGGACAGGCAGACCAGACCTCATGTCCAGGGGGTAAAATGCCAAAAACCCAAACTAAAGAAAAGGCTGGTTTTAAACTTCTTCTTGGTGTCAGCAGTGACTCCGCTCGCTTTCACCACCAAGTGGTGCTGCGGGCACTGACATCATGCACTGCCCGTGCCTGCCTGCGGAGTGCAGCATTGTCCTTTTAGAGTCGACGCTCTTTTGGCTGCATCAGTTCTCTGTGATATAAAAACTTGAGAGATATTGGGAGAGACTGTTTGGGACAACTTCTGTAAAGGAAGGAATTGCTGGTTTTATTTTGTCATGATGGACAAAAAAATAACTGATTCTAAGTCATGTCCGCTGCAGCTTATGCTTCACAATACACTGCTCAGCTGATTTCTGTGTGTAAATGGCTTTGAAGAGGAATCCCAGGTGCCTGCTGTTCCCACAGGGACAGGCAGGGGACAGCACAGCTTCACAGGGACAGGACACACTTTGCCTTCCCGTCACCAGAAGAAGAAAGAAGAGTTGAAGAAGGGGGGTCAGGATTAACAAGGAGGTTGCTGTACTAGATGCTTTTTTTGCCTTGCTTTGTCTGACAGAAAAGCTGCCTTCTGCTAGCTGGGTCTTAGCTCAATACACTGTGAGGGCTTCTTGCTGTGACAGGGGAGAGGGACGCCCTCCCCTCTGTCAGGGAGTGTGTGACTTTTGACTCGCTTGTTCTGAATATATGATCTGCAGTTGTCATGTTTAGATTGTGTGGTGACAGTCTATCCATTGACTCCCGGAATGGGTTTCCATTTCTGTCCCTGTTTCCTTCTCCAGCTTTTTTTAATACATCAATTTAAAAAAAAAAAAAAAAATTTTTTTAAACTTACATTTGATTAGAACATCATTTGTTGGTTTTGGCCACAAACACTTAATTGCTAGAAATAAGTCCCCTTTTCATCAGAACACTTAAAGGATTTCTAGCCAGTGTGGTACGATTGTTTTGGGGTTTTTTTGAATAAGATTCTGTACATGTTCCAGTGTGTGCACTTAATTTCTACTTCACTCAGTATTTTAAAAACAGTCTTAAATGGAAGAGACGTTTCACGCTTGGGAGAAAAAATGAGCAGATCTTGACTCCAAAGCAACTTCTCAAAGGGAAAGGTGAACTATTTTGTTTCCTTTTGGATTTTTATTCTGATGGCACAAACATCTTGTTCTCTCAGGATTGTGTTCTCTCTGGGAAAAAACCCTTGGTATTGTCTGACTTCCTCCTTCTCTGGTTGGCTTGTTTGTTGGTTTTGATTTTTTTTTTTTTTTTTTTCCACTCCCTCCGGAGGAAGAGCTAAGACTTATCTTTTAGGAATTTAATTTTTATCTTTTAATTCATGACTCGGAGCTCTGCAGTCATCACTCTAAAAACAGTTTCTCTGCATCCAAACACTGCTAATCCTTTATAATATGAAAGGAAAAATTTTTAACTTTCAGCTGTGGGCCAGGGCAGGCATCCATCCCCAAGGGTTTGGCAGAGCAGCAAACCCTCCTTCAAACCAGGTTTTGACAGGCACAGCCTCTCCTTCTTCATACTGAGTCTAAAATAATGAAGTACACTATGACTGGTTCAGTATGTCACGAGAGAATTATACTTACTGAATCATTTTACTGAAAAATGAAATGCATTTTTAAAGTATCTAGTAGTGCTTTGCATCTTCTCTGCTTTTCTGGACTTCTGAAGAAAAGAAGAAGCATTTTCAATAAAGTGTTGTTTCTTTGCACTGAGGCCAGTGTGTTTGGCTTGCACTCAATGTAGATTGCAGCTAAGTTTCAATTACTGACGTTATAAATAAGAGAAAGCATCACACATAAAGACTTATAGAAACATCACTCTTAATAAAAGCACCTAAAGTGATATAGCTGCTTAAATAAATGTTATAATGTGTGTGTAACATCATATGTAACAAATAAGTGTGCCTGGGTAGGCACAGGGGCTACCAGAGGTGTTGCGGGAGCTGAGCTGTTGCTCCTGGGAGCAGGGCAGAGCAAAGCCCCACGACAGCAGGACGGGAAAAGGTGCAGGGTTGATCTACTCCTTGCTGTGCTGTGCTGAGCATGTGATGGCTCGGGATAATCTACGTAAAGTTGTAGGGAAAAGACACATTTCTCTGAACGTTCTCAAATATGTATGGTGCACTTGAGCTTGTAAATTCATTTCAGCAAGGCCCTTGTTCTTGCCAGTGACATGGAAAATGAAGCCTTGAGTCCTAGAGCCTCAGCATGTGTGCTGCCTCCTCATGCAAAATTTAGCACAGGCTTTGTTTGAAAGTACTCCTCTGAACATAACTTGAACATGCTTATTTTTTTGGTTGGGATCCTAACCATCTGCAACCATCTGCTAGCAGGTGTTTCATTTTGTCATGGATTTTATTACCTTTATCATCTTATCTTTGCTCTCTTTCTGTGCAATGTTGTACGGATCCTCACATCCCATCTAGTTTATGCAGTGGATGGAAAAATCTGCTGATCAGGACTGTTTCACACCGTCTAGTATTTTTATTTTTAATTACTTCACCCTGACATCGTATCTGCCATTACACAGATAGGGCAGTCGTCATTTTCCAAGCATGCCCACTTGCTGAGCCTTTTTCTTCCTAGAGAAGATTAAAAAGAGTGTGTGATCAGTTGCTTTCACTATAATCCAAATTCTTTTATTAGAGGTTGATTTTTAGTGCTCTTTATGTTGAAAAATGAAATTTCTGAACCAGAAATTCTGGTCTTACAGCACAAAATCAGTTATTGTTGCAAGAGTATTTTTCAGAGAATAGGATGTGCGTGTCTGATGTAAAATTAGGTAGTAGTAAAATGTGACATCATAGCCTCTGGCAAACTGTCTTTGAAAAATGTGAACTGCTCTCCCGTTGTGATACACCAGGATGGGGCAATCTGAAGGTCTGCTAAACTGTAAAATGAAATTAAGCAGTGACTTACTATGGTGACACAATCTCTGTTCCAGTGGTGACCTGCAGTTAAAAGATACAGGTTTGAGTTAGCAACAAGCAACTCTTCAAAAGTGTAAGCAGCGGATTGTCAGTCTTCAGCTAAATGAATGGTAGGCATGGGGTGGTGATGTTTTAACGGGGTAATGTGATCTCTACTCAGGGGCTATTTTCTCTGAACGGGTCAGAAACACACAAACCAGAGGGGTCTGGTTTTGTCCTGCCCTTCCCTGCAAGAGTGGGAAAGCAGCTACTGGAAAACAAGTAGCTGTTACACTTGTGTGTTGGATCACTTGAGGGAGTTTAATGATTTATGAGCTCACCAAAAGACAAATTGTGCTATCCTGGTTTATTATTAGAGTACCTCAGCAGAGTACAGATGTACAGCTGTAATCAAAATACAAGAGATGCTGAAGAAGGCAGAAGAATACAGGAAAAAGTGATCAATATAAGCCCGACAGAGGCAGTGCTGGTGGTGGTAGTAATACCAACCCTTTGTGTGGATTTGTTACAAATTTTGCAAGCGCTTCTGTCCGTGGTGTGGCCATGGTCTAGTTGTGGCTTACTGGCAGCTGGGTAGGCAGTGAGGGAGTGGAGGTAAGGCACTAGTAAGGACAACAGATCAGCACTGGGCCAGGGAGGCTTTTAAGGCCATGCTGCTACCTGTGGAAATGCTCATACAACTTAAGTCTCGTAGGCACAGTGTTGAGGACAGCCCAGTGCGGTGGAAGTTGGTATGTTGATGTGTTAGAAGAAAAAATAATACTGGAGTTGAACTATGTGTTGCGATCCCAGCACCTGACAGTGGAAATAACCAGTGCTGGACCAGGATGCTCCATCAGTCAAAAAAATGTTCTGATGTGCAGTTACGTCAGTCATGGCTTGTACTGGCAAACAGAAGAACTGTTACAATTTTTCCTTATTTTCAGAGCCATGCACATTGGCTCCCTCTTTTTGGAGGCACAGGATTGCTCTCCCTTCACACGTGCTTGTTTCCCCTGTGTAGTCTGTGGGTTACTTGTTCAAAAAAACAAAGAATCCTCAAAGTTTTATGATTCAGAAGCATTCAAAGTTAAACATGTACTGGAGTGATAAAAGTAGAAGCTTGTCTGCAAATCAAAGTGTTTGAAGTGCTTCTTTCTGATGGATTTGATGATTTCTGTTAGACTAGCCCAGGCAAAATAAACATTGTGGTTGTCAAGTGAATTCAATTTAGTTCATCAAACTGCCACTTGAACATTGATTTTTAAGACAACAAAAATAGAACAAAAGCTTTGCATTTAAAATTCAGTCATAATTACAATGAAATTAATGAAAAAAGTTTCCAGGGCATGAGCTCTGTGTATGTGTGAATAATGGGCAGAATTAAATTTTATTTGTAATAAAAAACTGAATTGAAGGCAATAGGAGTCACATGCAAAGTTGCAAGTGATTGCTATTGCCCAGGTTTTCACAACCCTAAATAATTTATTATAATTCTATGTACTGGGGTGTTACATTAAACAACCACCCTTCTTTCCAGCTCCTTCTTTCCTTCTGAAAACTAGAGGGGAGCTTGTTCCAATGGATTGTTTGTTTCTGTAAAATTCAGCAACTGGTTGCAAAATGAAGCCTCATTTGAAATGAGAATTTGTGTTACTGTGAGGATGCTGTTATCTTATTTTCAAGAAATCTGAATTTATAAAGCAGATGCACATTTTGTGTCCGAAAGTCAAATATCATACTTTCAATTGTATCCAAATGTCTAGTATTTCTTTAGTGTCTTGATATGAGTTGGTTGATATAATCAGACACTCAGAAATCTAATTTTTTTTAAATTAATTACATATACATACTGTTAATGACACTGCAGCCCAGGCTGCATTGCCCAGAACTTTGGACATACAGCTTTCCATCTCACATTTGGTGGGTGTAACTCTGGTACATCCATACTTGTTACTTTTTGCTAGAATGATGTAGGCTTATTTTCTTCAGCAATGAGATATACCATTAATTGCCCTCTAACTTTACAGACACGATATTCTGACAATATTACAGGGTGTTAAGGTAAATGGAATAGCTTTATGCAGAGATTATCAGGTGTGTTTGTAATTGGACTCCTGTGCATATAGAAGTTCAATGACACAAGCTTGCTCACATCGTTGTGTGCATAACTTCTGAAATCAGATCTAGTTTGCCAGAGTAATACACACTCCAGGATTATTTTTGTTTTGTTTTGTTTTGTTTCATAGAAATGTTTGCCATAAAATCTGCTCTGAATGTTTTGCATGCTTGAACAGCCAGAAAAGTGTAACTGCAGTTCTGTATGAAGTCATATGTCTTAGAAGAGCAAAGTCAACATAGTCTGTGAGTCTTCAGCAAAACACCCATGTATTTGCTTAGTGCTCATGTACTTGACTAAACTGAAGCATTAGCAGTTACCGATTACTTATGTACTGAGTGACTTAGGGTATGTGGCAGGATGGTCCCCTACAAAGACAAGTACAGCTAAAAACAAGGTGCAAATTTATTCAAATCTCAATGAAAGATTTGGGTGTGATACCACTGGGATCAGAGACTTTGCTAACAGAAGCTGTAGGGTTTGTATTTTACGTTACCAGAAAGTGTTTTAACTCATTACTTCTGCAAGTTCATTTTGGACACCTCTACAAGGCATTTCTGTTAATAATTTGCAGGCATTAGAGTATGTCATTGAAGGATAAAGATAACAAAATCCTTTTTTTCCTAGTGAACTGACTGGCTTTTAAAGGCTTCAGATCAAAAGCACTGAAATACAGGAGGGAATTTTATGTGAAATACACATCTTGGTGATTAGCAACAGCATATACATCTATTTGCTGAACTCTGCTTTCTCCCAATGCATTGGGTGTTGATTATTTTTAAAACTGACTTTTTAATTGTAAGCCTCAAGGGCCACTTCATCAGCTCCCTGAGATGACCCTCTACTGAACAGTGAACTCAGTGATCTCATTTTGATTAATTAACCTGTTATTACATCCATACACACAGCCACTGGGCCACCTTGGTTCATTCGTTTAACACGCACAGGCTGTAGTTTTTTGGAGGTTACAGACAGTGCTTCAGGGAGCTGATAATTTATGCCAGCTGAGTCATGTGTGTTCACAATCCAGTGTCTGTTCAGTATATCAACTTCTCGAAAGTACGTTAAAAAAAAAATCTTTGACGTGTTTGGGGTTATTTAACTGCAATGCCAGAATTGTACAGAATTACAGTGATTTTAGTCTAATAAATTATGTTATTTATCAGTGGAGTTTCTTCTTATTCATCAGTACTGAAGCTGTGAGCATTGTTTAATTCATTAGTGTGTAAATTTTTGTTTTACTGCTGAAGACAGCACAATCTCTTTGGTCAGTTACATCCTTGGTAAAGAGCCTTTTTTCCCTACTTCAATCTGACCGGATACTCAGGTGATCCATGAATCATCTTGTTCCCTGGCTGATGAGCTCCACTTGCTCATCAACCTTCTGAACTAACCTGAATTTGTCTGGCTGATGAAACGAGGTTGCAATAAAGAGGCTGCATCAACAAAAATAACTAAGTGGATTGTGTTTCTGTTAGTGCTGTAATTCAGCAGAAACACTTCTGAGTTGTTTGAAACAATGTGTCAGATTTGATTGGTGTGGAAAAAATGAGTATTTCAAAATACTTCTAACCCTCTCCCAACTGCTGCTCAGATGCAAAATACAGTTGTCCCTCTCTGTCTCTGCACTCCCCTTACAGGAGCTGCATCCAGTAACTTCTGACTTCATGTTGCACCACACACATTTTCAGTGGGTCCTGGAAGTTACACACTGGGTATATGGAAGTTAGCATATTATCCTCAAGTTTTCATAATCTTATACATCTCTGAGATCAAAGACACGAGCTACTTTCAAATGGAAAGTTAGAAGAAGGTGATAATGGAAGCACCATTTAGAAACTGTTCCATTCTCTGCAAACAGACCCTGCCACTCATTTGTGAAAGCTGACCTATGCCTAGCTAAAGGTTTAACAGGATGAGGTACTGGAAGCAAAATTAACTACTTTTTTTTTTTTTTTTCCCCCCTCTTCATTTTGTTTTCTCCTTTCAGTGGGCGAGTTTGTGAGTGATGCCCTTCTGGTACCAGACAAGTGCAAGTTCCTTCACCAGGAAAGGATGGATGTGTGTGAAACTCACCTGCACTGGCATACTGTTGCTAAAGAGGTATATTCATCTGTCTTAAAATTTCCTGCCTCCCTTCTGTAGAGCTGTATCACTCTTCTGAGGATGAGTTTAAATATAACAGTGACATGGAAAACAAAAAGCAGTAGTTATGAATATTTGAGTGAATGGCTTTTTGTTCTGTTTTGTAAGGTAGGAAATAGGAGTCACTCTGTTGAGCACAATCAGAGTCCACCTTAGAACATTGACCCTGTTTCATAGCACTTTGGTTTTTTTCTTCACATTCACTTACACACTCACCATGTTTTCTGCCTCTTCCAGCTTCCTGTGTTAGTGCTGCTCTGGAACTAAAGACTAATCACTAATGCCTAGGCTTTGCTTTTATCATCATCCTCAATATGGATATTGGTATGCCAGGTGCTTCACAACAATCAAACAGGCCTCAAAGAATGCAATATATGAAGTCTGGCATAAAAGGTTAGGAGAGCTGATAGGACACAGGACTAGCCAAAGACATTTTGGAGTCAAGCACAGAGTTTTAATAATTTACCAGTGCTTTACTGAAAACAGAAATAAACCTAATATTATAATTGCTAATGCGTTTTGGACATTTTTGTCCTTATGTAGAGAGGTTCTAGGAATAAAAACCGAGATGAGCTTCAAGAAGTTTCTGGCTGCTATTTGTTTTGGAAGCTCTTAGCTTGTATGTTATCCCACCTTCTGGAGATCAAAATTGAAATGTGCTCAGCAGCTTTTCAAATTTTCAGTTCTTGCTTGAATCGTACTGTTGCCCCTCAAATGAAGGCAGCAACCTTCATGCAGGCAAATTTTAGTCTATTTTAGTACTTGCAATCTTGGAACAGCATAACCGAGAACAACATCGTCGCTGTGCACCAATGAACTATTTTCCTTTTTTCATCTGCCTACATCACTATATCTTTCTGTCCTACATCACTATATCTTCAAGGTATAATTATGCACAACTGACTCTTTTCTCAACAAGGCTAGAAGGTGCTGTACTGGCAGAGGTGTCAGACCAGATATAGTGTGTTTCCAGTATAACAGGTATTTTAAATGTTAATCCATCTTGCAATGAACTTTTCAATAGCATTAGTACATCAGGATCAGGATTAATGCATCACATTACTGTTCTGTCTTAAGGTTTTCTGCTTATGAGGCAGACCCTGTGAGGATCTTAGACAAGAGGATATGGAGTTGTCACATATATGGGAGAGAGAAATGTTTGTATGCTGGGAAAGATCAAGGGCAGGGGAAGGGAGAGCTTGCGACTTACAATGGTCATGCAGACACAGATAGGGAGCTGCCTACAATGCAAATAGTGAATGCACACTTGACCACTCTAAATCATGTTTCAAAATTCAGAGATCATGCAGTTCACCAGCTTCAACCTCCTAAGGCAGTATGCAGCCCATTACGTTTTTTCAAGGTCTGTGATTTTTTTTGTTTGTTTGTTTCCTGCATGGCAATATTGTTACTGCTTTCTTTCTATTTTCTGTAGTCCTGTAGTGAGAAGAGTATGAATTTGCATGACTACGGCATGCTGCTGCCCTGTGGAATCGACGAATTTCGTGGTGTGGAGTTTGTTTGCTGCCCATTAGCGGAGGAAAAGGACAATCTTGACTCAGCTGATGCCAAAGATGATGATTCAGATGTCTGGTGGGGAGTTGCAGATGCAGACTATGCAGATGGAAGTTAAGAGTGACGTTTTACCCTTCAACTTGTTATTATCACTTTAAAGATGCCAGAAATCTATCTAAAAGACATCAGTGTGGAAGTCACTGCTCCTTATAAGTGAACTTGCACATACAGTGGTTGAAAACATGTTCTACTCATTTATTTTTAACTTTCAATAGAAAAGCTTATTGTTAGGACAGTTATTTTGCTTTTGATGCCTTCATCTTTTCTTCAATGAGGAGTATTGCCATATTTATTACAAAAATGCTTAAATACATACTTTTTGACAACTAAATTATAAATACTGTACTCTAAGATGCTCAATGTTCAGTTTGGGGTACTGCAGCAGATACTCAGCCGACATAACCATTGGAGGTTTTGAAATGTCTTCATTCATAATAGGCATTAGCTGTATGCCATTATTACTGTAAGAATATTTTTCTGCTGACAATTACTTTCTAAATGTGATCTAAAAGAAAATCTGTTTTAATATCTAGCCTTTGACAGATTTGTTAATATGCTGCTGCTAAGATGGAGTACTGAGGTTTCATCTGCAAGACAGCAGTGGATGGGAAAATACCATGCTTGTCTTTACCCTTTAACATCCCCTGTGCATGTAGGCTAATTCTGAGCCAAATATGGGTTATGACTGTTGCAACTGAGAGGTCTGGTGCAGTCAAAGCCCTTTCATATCCCTCTCTTGAGCGTGCTAGAACCCTGAGAACAGAGTACAATGTTGCATCCTTGCAACTGCATTGAAACAACCCTCTAAGATGGCTTTCTGCATAAAACACTAAGATCTGTGTTCGAATTCTGTTTGTGCTCCCTAGACTTCCATCACTTCATACTGTGCTAATGCAGTCTTTCTACTTCTTAGGTGATGATACGGCACCTTTTACAAATACTATACAAAATCCAATTGGGGCAGATTACAAGTGGTTTCAAGGAGAACCCTGAAAATAAATGGGGACCGAACAAAGTGAATAATGCTGGAAGTTAATAGTTCTGAATTGCGTTATGTCTGGGCTTTTTAATAATCCAAATGGAAACAAGTTCAGGAACAGTGCCGAGATGAAGGACAGAGATTGAATTGCTGTAATGTGGTACAAAGAGATGCATTAAGACAATGGAAAATTAGAAATCATGGTGGGCATCTAAATCTTTCCCAACAAAGCATCAGTAAGTGTTGAAGGGAGGAGTTATTTTGTGAATAATGGAATAAACTTAATTAAAATAAACACTTTCCCATTGCGGTTTCCAGTTTTCTCTCATAAATGGGAATTAATGGTCACGACTGTTTGATGCAGGAAACCTGCATCAAGCAACATTGCATCTTCCACCTTGATACCTTCAGGCTTTTATCTGACTTGTACTCCCAACAGCTGTCGAAGTGTCACAACTTATAACCCTTTCAGTGGGATTTGTAAACCAGTCTTTGGACTGTTGCTGTGTTCACTTCTGTATATTTCTTTTAGGTTTGATTGGAATATGTTCTCTTAGAATAAGAAATTAGTGTAGACCTTGTTCCAATTGAGACAAATTTGCTTTTTTTCATCATATATATATATACACTCACAAGATATACATAGATCTATCTTTCATACCTATTACCTGTCTTATCTATATATCTTACATTTATTATATATATGAAATACATAGATATAAAACTTTTCTTTCATATATCTGATCAGAGATTCCTAAAATATTTTAAATAAAAGAGTTCACAGGGGTGTACACAGTTCTGTTTGTAAATCAGATATCCCATTTATTTCTGTCTTTTTCATGTTTGTCACTGAATATTTAATTTTCTAGTCTGTTTTGTTCCTCATAAAGCAGTTTACTATCTGAAGAGATGAGTTCAAGAATAACTTCATAAATTTTGTATCCTCTAGGAATAGGAGCTGTAACTGCATTTGGATCCATTTCTGAAGTTCCAAGCAAGTACTGATAGGTTTTTTCCTCCCCTCCCATAGAAGTGCATAGAAAAGGACAATGAAAGGATCCTTTTATGGGGCACTTGCACTTCAGCTGCAGATGAAGAGACAAGCAATTTGTTGTTCTTTTACACTGACTCACTCATTTCTTGCTGCTTCTTCATCTTCCCGAGTACGTTTAAACCATGTGTACTGGAGCCAGAAATACTCTTGAAATTTAGTCATATTAAAAAAAAATACATTACTTGGTTCATATACAGCAGTAGGTGGTAGTTCAAATTTTTTGTGTGTGTATTCATACATAAATCAACATATGTTTGTATGTATATAAATATATATATCTTAGTCCTAAGCTGATTGTGAGGGAGGAAGGAGGAGAAGGGAAGTGAAATATAGGGGGACACTTTTCTAATGCTAAATTCCCAATACTCTCTGCTGTTAAAGCTCTGAAGTGCTTACTAAAGTCTATGTTTTTCACCTTACATGAGTGATCTCACACTGGGAATGTTTGCTTAATCTTGAAGCCTTCCAAAGAGTTTAACATCCCCCTGTGTGTAAGTCCATCTTCGGTGTGACACTGTGTGAAAGGAACAGAAGGTGCTGGTAGCTCGTGCACCAGCTACCACCAACCCTACTGCTCAGCAGCGCTGAAGCAAAGCCCTGTGTCAGAGGAGTTTTAGGTTCATGGAGCCCCTCTCTGGGCAGAGAGGGAGTATGGTGTTGGGAAAAGTGTCCATCAAAGTATTTTGATCTGGAATCATGATAGCTTTTACTTGGGTCAGGTCAACTGAGTGCAAGTTGTTGGTGTCTTCCAGTTGATGGCTTTTAATGCACACAGGGTGCACTCCAGATCATGAGACACATGCTGTTCTTTTCAAGGGGGGGCACTTGCTCGTTCTGGAGAATTCCTGTGTTTGGTTTGCCAGTTGTTTTTGAGCCCACTGCAGCTTGCGCTGCAGTGCTGTCACAGATGGACGTTCTTCCTACCCAGCATCTGACCACCACCTGGGTCTGGGCATAAAAGGATGTGGCTTGTCTTGTGCTGTGGCTTGTTGGCTGTACTTGGGAAAAGGAGGAAGGCTGTATTTTGGTGACGGGTGTGATATACCCTCTTTTGTTCATGAGGTCAAGAGGCAGGATCCGCCTATGCTTTTGAAAGTGCGTCATGTCATGCTTTTCTTGAAATAGCATATAACTCTTATTAAGAGTTCACAAGCATTTTTTCAGCAGTGGCGCTCCTTGCTGTTATCCACATCTTTAATTAAAGTTTACCTTGAAGACTGCCTGAGGGACAGCCAGATGCAGGTGCTGGCTTTCAGTATAGCTGCAGAGCTCTCCCTGCATAGCTAGAACTCAGCCAAGTGACCTGCAGGCTCTGGCTGCCCTTGAGACTCGGCACAGCCTTGTGGCCTTCCTGCCTGTACCTGGGCTTTTGCTTGAAGCTTTGCTGTCCTTGATGTCCAACGTTGAACATCTTTAGGAGTGATGGCCAAGATGGAAACTTCCAGGTTTTCTCTGTCTACATCTATCTCAAATGTGCCTCTCCTCATCTTCCTGTCACTGTGTGTGAGACTTCCCAGGCTCTACTTCCCACAAGGGAAACTGGCTCCTGTCATTTTCCTTCTTTTGCAGTAGGGAAACTGAGGCACAATAAGTCTCACTGTTGAGGGTTATACAGAAAGCTTTTGTTTAAGTCATCCTGTGGCTCAGGAGCAGAAGACGGTGCCTTAACTTCAGCCAGGTCTCATTTTTCTAGACAATCTGAATATAATTTCAAGGTGCAAAATAGGAGACTTAATTTCTCATTGTTTTTCCCTCAGCAGGTTAGGGCAAATTACTTTTTGTTCATTGGGTTTATAAAGCATATGTTCAGGCTGATGTAATGATTAGGTAGTGTTGTAAATGTCACATTGGAGGGAGTAGTGTATTTTATAAGGATTTGGTTTACAGTTTCTCATAAAATTCTGCCAAGTGAAGTTTTATGGTTTGTTTTTACTTGCCATTAGGATAGTTAATACGGTAGGGTTTTTTACTACAATAAATAATCCAAAAGGGTGCAGTCCACTTTGTGCTGATAATTAGGCATCTGTGAAACTAAAATAAATGTGCTATATAGCATGGTAATCAAGTTGTTCTCTGGTTTTGCAACCCTGTACCAGACTGAGCTTAGGGATGAGGGCTCATCTCCCAGATGCTGGAAAAAAAAAAAAAAAAAAAAAAAAAAAGTGCTGTATCCTTTTGGACTCCAGAAAGAGCTTTTTTCGTCAATGGTATTTGGAAAACTGACTTTTTTCTTAATTGCCTCCTCCAAGTCTAATCCAAGAAATCCTGAAAGGCTTTTAAAACTTGTCAATTTTTTCTAATGGTGAAAGCGGCATTGTATATGTGCCTGTTATGCTGAATTGTTGCCGGGTGAGACCTTATGCTTTTAATTATCAGTCTTGGTCAAGCATTTGGGGAAGAGGAGTCACAGGGGCCTGACAGAATTGTTCTGAGTAATTTGTTAGAGATCCTCACTTGACATGGAGGAAGCATACATTTAATTTCTTTAGCTTTCTACCTCTTCTTATGTCTTTATGACTTAAGTGGTACAAAGATGTTGACACACAATTTACTTAGTGTCTTCCCTTCAGAAATGTCTGTGAGTTAACCTCAACATCAAATTAGTTACAATCAAAATTCCCCACAGTGCTGTCATTAAATCAGGCTGTCACAAGGTGTGTTTAAATTGGCCGCGGTCATATAATGCCCTGACCTGATGTAACAACTCACTGAGTTCTTGTGGTATGTTGCACTGCTGCCTTGGCACAAAGTAAGCAGACAGGCAATTGAGATGTCTGCCTGTGGCACATGTTTATGAAGAATGCCTAAGTAAGTCAAATTTAATGGGGTTTAGTAATTTCTGTACTTAGGAAATTCTCTTTCCTTTTGCAAGTGTAGCTTTGATTAGCTACTGTGTAATTCCCTTTGTCTGGGTCTCTGCCAGAGCAGTGGGAGAGTTAATGCAGGCAAGAGTTGGGAAGCTGTTGATGTTTAATTGTGAATGCAGGTGAAAGCAGGGAAGTGCTACAAACAGTGTGACAGTTTTTTAGTGTTCTCTATGCTCGCAGTGTCTTGTCCACAAGGACATTCGAAAACATGAAATCCTCTTGCCCCATTTCTCCCCATTACATCTCCCTGTGTTCCTCTCACCCTTGTTTTTCTCCTGCTCATCTCTTCAGAGGTATTTGGAAAGATAGCATTGAAAGAAGAGCCTTTAGGGGACTGTTTGACCCGGGCATATATCTGGCCATTGCATATTAATTGACCAGGGAGATTAAGAAAAAGTAACCAAAATGCTCTAATCTTCCTTATCTGTTACTCTGATGGGTACTTTAGGCTCTTTGGCATTCGAACTACATTCAACATGGAGGAAAAAACTGGCAAAACTAGGAGGATTAAGGTGGTGATGTTGAATGCATTGCCTTCTCCCATTTCAAAGAGAGGTTTCTGTGTTGCATCCCCAGAGAGCCTTAATGGGACAGGCTTTCAACCCTATGTCGTCAGCAGCTGGCTGTCCTTGTTTTAAGTACACTGCAGGGAGGGTGGCTTCTGACACCTGGAGTAAACCCCTGGTGCAGCCACATGGGCCCTGGGGTGTCAGGCCCCATGCAGTGGAGAAGTGCTGCATGTCTGAGGAAGAGTCAGGGCCTGAGCAGTGTCTGGATATAGAGCATTCTTGATGCAGAAATCGGGGGGAGGGGTGCAGATCTTTCCGAGATTCTTGCTGCTACTTAAATCCTTCAATTTCTTCATACTTGTGTCTAGTATGTAGAGACATTGTGTTTCTTGACCATTCTTCCCTCCTCCTTCTCTCCCATTGTTCTTACTGTTAATGTCTTCTTGCAGCATTGAGCCAAAAATCTGAGGTTTAATTGGAAGTCCAGCTCTGACCCCAAAAGATTTGTCTGAAGGATGTAGAAATGGGATATCTAGAGTCCTTTTGAAGTTTTATTGCTCAAGAAAAGGGAGAGTGCTCGGGCTAAATTCTTCATTGGAAACATGCTCACTGGAGGAAAAAAAAATTAATTTTGTCTCATGAGTATTCAACTGTTTTCAAGCCATCTTGTCACTCATGTTAAAAGAAACAACAAGTTCTCATTGATGTAAGCTTTTTTTCATTAAAGCGGAAAGTCAATTTCTAAAATTTCAGTGAGGAATGCTCCAGTGGAAATCTCCTAAATGATTCTTTAAAAAAGCAAAACATTAAAAACAAAAATCCACCCCCTACTCCCCAAGCACTTGAGCCAGTACAGCTGAACCAGGCATGAAGCTGGACCAAGGGTCTGCACTGCAGGCTCTGACGTAGAAGCAAGAAGTGACTTGCATTTGGATGGATAACAAGATTTCCCTTTTTCTGTACTGTGCAGACTGAGCTGTAGGCTGTTCATACCCCTGAAAATTTAAGGAAATTTAAGGAAAACTGAACTTTGTGCCAGCAATGGTATGCCTACTGCTGTGGTTCAGGGTCTGCTTGGTGGGGACCTCAGTCATCTGTGACACAGGAGCAGGGAGGGGTGTGGCGAGAGGTGGTGTTCTCATCAGCTGTCCTAATACAAACTGTTCCTAACTGGGAGTCAGTGCCCTGAAATAAACAACAGGAATTACAAACTTGCTTAGCTTTTCCTGCTTTTTTTTCTCCCTCTTCTGAAGTTTGTCATCAGTGTAGGTTAACCACCAATTATTGAAATAGGTAAAGTTTGCACTATGTGAATTGTCCAACTCTAAATTCATATTTTAGAGAAACTGAATTCATTTGGGGAGACAGTGTGGAAGGTGTTCTGATTTTCACAATATAATATTTCAGCTAATTGGTCAGAAGCTCCTATCTTGTTGATTTTTGTAGTAGAACTGTTAGAAACTGAAAAAGTGCTTCATACCTGTTCTAAAACATTATTAATAGTACAGTTTCTCCTAAGAACTTCTGTGTTTTCGTAAGTATTTTAATGATAAAACCTAATTGCTTTTCTTTATAAATTTAGCTAAGGCATCACGAAATTGTAGGCATAATGTTACTGCTTATGTTGGATAATTCCTGAAGTGTTTTGTCCTATTCACATATTTTATATGCTATTAGCATATTGTGTCTCACATTGTTACATTAATTGGGATTGTTTCTCATGTTGGCTGTTAGTCAATATTTGGGTAGTTCATGATATATTTGTAATAACTTTTTTCCTTTTTAACATGGAGGTTGTTAAAATTCAGAAAGCGTAGAAACACCAGAGCATTCATGACTAGAAAGACTGGTAAGTGTTGGATTTCTTCTTAGGACAAGTAAAGTTAGCGTGGAACTGATGAAACAGCGCATTGCTTTGAGAGGTAATTACAGTGATGCTGAGCTGGCAAATCCAATCACCATTTAAGTATAAAGCATTAACTGAAGTGATGGATGAGGCTATGGGTGGAGAGAATTAATCTAATTGAGGAAGTGATAAGTAGAAGATAGCCAGGTTTTCATTTGGTAGAAGGTTGACTTGCAGAGAAGGGTTACATTTCTTTGACCTCACGAAACAGAGCCATTGGCTGCCCTGTTTACCTTAATAGGCAAAAATTATATGAGCAAAAATTTTAAGTTGTCACTTGTAATGACTTGTAATGACTGAAATGTGGGGGAGGGAGAAAGCTTCCCTATGTGTGTTCATGTAGTAATCAACTCAAGAAACCCTTCTGATATGTCTGCAACATGTTCTGAGAAGTTCTTGTGACATCGTGATATATACCACCCCATTTCAAGTGCTGTACTATTTATAATGCATGAAAAAATGGAAAGTGAGAAATTTACCGCTGGGTTTTTCAACATGTTGCACCAGCATGACTGCGTGCCGGTGGATGTGTAGCTGGATATCCCTCTATAAGTTACCCAGCAGTTCCTGCTCTATTTTACCTTTCAGTGAACCTGTAACAGTTTTTGTGGTCTGTACTAGAAATAAGACCTCAGCATTGGGGTGGCTTGTAGAAATTTAAGAATTCCACCTCTTGTGAGGCCATGCTATTAACAGCACAGTATAGTAAAGCATTTTCTGTATTTTTTTTTCTTTTGCCTTCTAACAAAGGCTACACACTTCGAATGCATGGATGAAAGAGCAAAAAAATCTAGTTGTTTTTTTTTTTTTTTTTCCTGACAGAAAAGTTTTCTAGTCTTGAACACAAGTGTTTTGACTTTGGTTACATGATGACAAGCAGTTTCTTCACATAGGGTCTGTATTTTGATCAGTGCTGAGGAAAAAATAACACTCAAATTGTGACTTGAGTGAAGAAGAAAAGGTTAAAACAGTAAAATGTTGACCTGGAGAACTAGATCTATGCTTGCTTCTGCCATGAAGGTGGTCTGCTAGGCCACCATAAAAAGCTTGATACAAAAGGTGCTCCTTTTTCCTCTGGCTGCATGAATGGAGGTAATTTGCTCTGCAGAAGTCCTGGCCTCTTGCGGCTGCTCCTGGTGGCAGGTGTATTTAAACAGTTTAAGATGTCACATTCTCTGAAAAATCTTATTCAGTATCTTAAATTGAACACACAGAGTTATTGCATGCTTCTGGTATTTTTTGTTTTGCTTTCCCAATTGTAAAACAGTTGTTGTTTGTGAACAGAGAAGGACTGGTGGATGATGTGGCGGTTGGAGGCCAACTAGGGCACAGCAATCATGAATAGAGTTCTCTATTCTTAGGGAGGCCAGGAGAGGGGGAAGCAGAACTGACATCCTGGACTTCCAAAAGGCTGACTTTGTCTTCTTTAGGCACCTGCTTGACAGGATCCCTTGGGAGATGATCCTGAAGGGTATAGGGATCTAGGAAGGCTGGACACTCTTTAAGAAGAAAGTCTTAATGGCACAGGAGCAGGCTGTCCCCAGGTGCTGTAAGAGAAGCCAGTGACAGAGAAGACCACCCTGGCTGAACAGGGAGCTTTGGCTGCAACTCAGGGAGAAAAGGAGAGTTTACAGCCTTTGGAAGAAGGGGCTAGCCACTCACAGTGATTACAAAGATGCTGTGAGGCTGTGCAGGGCAGAAATCAGGAGGTCTAAAGCCCAGCTAGAAATTAATCTGGCTTCAGCAATCATGGACAACAAGAAATGTTTCTATAAGTATGTGAGCAGCAAAAGAAAGACCAGGGAGAGCCTCCATCCCCTGCTGGATGCGGGAGGAAACATGGTAACAAGTGATGAGGAAAAGGCTGAGGTGCTTAATGCCTTCTTTGCCTCGATCTTTAATAGCAAGACTAGTTGTACTGAGGGAATCCAGCCTCCTCAGCCAGAAGACAGAGACTGGGAGAACAACCCCCCAGCATTCCAGGAGGAGAGAGTCAGTGACCTACTGCATCGCATAGACACACACAAGTCTATGGGACCGGATGGGATACACCCGAGGGTGCTGAAGGAGCTGGCTGGGGTGCTCGCCAAGCCGCTTTCCATCATTTACCAGCAGTCCTGGCTGACCAGGGAGGTCCCCACAGATTGGAAACTGGCCAATGTGACGCTCATCTATAAGAAGGGTCGGAAGGATGATCCAGGAAATTACAGGCCTGTCAGCTTGATGTCGGTGCCCGGGAAGCTGATGGAGCAGCTCATCCAGAGTACCATCACACAACACATGCGGGACAATCAGATGATCAGGCCCAGTCAGCATGGGTTTATGAAAGGCAGGTCCTGCTTGACAAACCTGATCTCCTTCTACAACAGAGTGACCTGCTTATTGGATGAGGGAAAGGCTGTGGATGCTGTTTACCTTGACCTCAGTAAGGCCTTTGACACCGTTTCCCACAGCATTCTCCTGGCAAAACTGGCTGCTTGTGGCTTGGATGGGCACACGCTTTGCTGGGTAAAAAACTGTCTGGATGGCCGGGCCCAAAGAGTTGTGGTGAACGGAGTTAAATCCAGTTGGCGGCCTGTCACGAGTGGTGTCCCCCAGAGCTCAGTTTTGGGGCCACTCCTGTTTAACATCTTCATTGATGATCTAGACGAGGGGATCGAGTGCACCCTCAGTAAGTTTGCAGATGACACCAAGTTGGGTGGGAGTGTTGATCTGCTCGAGGGTAGGGAGGCTCTGCAGAGAGACCTGGACAGGCTGGAGCGATGGGCTAAGGCCAACTGTAGGAGTTTCAATAAGGCCAAATGCCGGGTGCTGCACTTGGGCCACAACAACCCCCAGCAGCGCTACAGGCTTGGGGAGGAGTGGCTGCAGAGCTGCCAGTCAGAGAGGGACCTGGGGGTGTTGATTGACAGCCGGCTGAACATGAGCCAGCAGTGTGCCCAGGTGGCCAAGAAGGCCAATGCCATCCTGGCTTGTATCAGCAATAGCATGGCCAGCAGGGACAGGGAAGTGATCTTACCCCTGTACTCAGCACTGGTGAGGCCGCACCTCGATGACTGTGTTCAGTTTTGGGCCCCTCACTACAAAAAGGACATTGAATGACTCGAGCGTGTCCAGAGAAGGGCAACGAAGCTGGTGAAGGGTCTGGAGCACATGTCGTACGAGGAGCGGCTGAGGGAACTGGGGTTGTTTAGTCTGGAGAAGAGGAGGCTGAGGGGAGACCTCATCGCCCTCTACAACTACCTGAAAGAAGGTTGCAGAGAGCTGGGGATGAGTCTCTTTAACCAAGTAACAATCAATATGACAAGAGGGAATGGCCTCAAGTTGCACCAGGGAAGGTTTAGACTGGATATCAGGAAGCATTTCTTCACAGAACGGGTTGTTAGGCATTGGAATGGGCTGCCCAGGGAGGTGGTGGCGTCCCCATCCCTGGAGGTGTTCAAGAGGTGGGTTGACATAGCGCTGAGGGATATGGTGTAGTTGGGATCTGTCAGTGCTAGGTTATCGGTTGGACTGGATGATCTTCAAGGTCCTTTCCAACCTAGATGATTCTGTGATTCTGTGATTCTGTGATTCTGTAATTGAATTCATTTTGGTGATTAAATTTTATTAGAGGTGAAGTCAAACAATGCAGACTAAAAAGTTAACTTTTTGTTTTAAACAGGAAAGGACTAAAGCTGGAGCATTATTCCTGAAGTCCCTGGAAATTTCTGTTTACTCGCTTTGAATTTAACAGCTGCCAGCTTAGTCTAACAGCTCTCAGACTAAACTGGCATCTCCCAGCAGGAGCCTGTTCCCCTCAAGCAGCAACATTCCCTAGCAGAGACTTGGCAGCTACCAGGAGCTGTGAAGCAGTGTCACTCTGCCTTGCCACGACTCCACATCTGCAGATTGAGCAGCGACATCACGCTCAACAGGGCTACTTTTCACACTTGTCCAAGCAGAGCTCCAACAGAAATGTTCAACAAAGCTGGAGCCAACACCATTGTTGATTCCTATTCCCTTATAGCACAAAACTTGTTTTGCTGCCAATGATGGCCAGTAAGTGGCTACTGGGCTTTTGCCAATCTGACCTGTGATTCAAAATAAGGATTCGATTAACTCAGAAAGCGTGCAAAAGCAAAGGAAGATTTGGATGTTTATTAAAGTCAAGAACAGAAGAAAGAAAACAGTCTAAAACTTGATATCTATTCTACAAGAAACAGTATGCTTGAAAGAGTCAAGGGAAAGAAGTATTTCAAGGAATGAGTGGAGGCAGATGAGTTAAACAATGGCTGCTTTGACTGCTGCCTCATACCGACTTAGAAATCTTAAATCAACAGTGCATTAGTGTCCACAACCTTCTTTCTGCGAAAAAGTACAAACAGCTCAGGTTATGCTCTGAAGTTTATACTGCTTCCCATTTAATGAACACTTTAACAACCCCATTTTTAAGTTCATCTATAATTCTGAAAATCTGCTAGTTTTAATAATTCGTGTCATATGTATGTTATAAACCAGTTACGGAGAAAAGTTCCTACTTTATTTTATGGTCTGCTTTAATCCACTATTTTGAGTCTGACAACATGGCAGAAGCATCTCTCTGAGCACTACCTAGAGAGGTATTTTCACCCAGATAAAGTACAGAAGCTCATCAGAGCAGAAGTCATCAGAAAACAAGCCTGTATGTGAAACAACAATGAAAAGCATTTATTAGGCTTAGGTGCCTTGCTAACCAGCTGTTACGCTGCTGGGGGAAGGATTTGCAGAGTAAGAGATGAAAATGACTATTAACATGCCAGACTGCCTCTACCAGAAAACAGGGGAACTCCCAAGAACACATTTTTCCCTTGCACTTAAAAATGTGCTTTCTCATTAGGTGATTTTTTTATCTCTGTTCTAATTAACACCACTTGGTGACAAACAAATCATCTATGCAGCTGGCACTGAAAGCACTGCCTCAAAACATCCTGACTGAGCTACTATTTCCAGATTTTCAGCTCCCACCAGAATAGGTTCCAATGATCTCATCTCCAGCTGCTGTATCATCATTCCCTGAATTAGCAAGTTCAGTAGGCTAAACAGTTCATGTGCGTTATTATCATACAGTGCTGTGCTCCAAAAGAGCACCTATATTGCTTTGAAAGGATGAGTCGATAAAATCTAACATACTTTCAATCATTAATCTGATTATACAGACCGCCCGATGCCTGAATGTCTTATTGGCCCTGCTTGCCACTTCAGCGTGTGACTGGGAAAGCAAAAGCAATGCTGGAGACAAGGTGGTAATGAACCAAACTGAGCCTGGGGACACGACCCAAGCTGACAGCACATCCCAGAGAGGTCCCAACCTGCTGGTGACACAGTCAAAGCAGCCGACTCCCAGACAGGCAGTGCATGAGCTCCACCGTAACATCACATTTTGTGAACTCACCAGGGAAACAGGGAACTCCATCCCCTTTCTGAAAGCTCCACACAACAATGCTGCACGGCAGCCCAAGAATTCATCGCACTCCGAGGTGTAACCAAAGTAACTCCCCCACACTAGCACTGCAACACAAAACGGCACAGGGAAGGGCAAGATTTAAAAGTTGTTTAAATGTTTTCTCTAAAAGCCTAAGTTTGCAGAGTGCTGAAGACATTCCAGTAGACAGACAGACATCAGCTGTGAGGCCAAATGATGTCACTCAGAGTTAGCATGAGTCTGTTTTGAAGACATCACACCGTGGCATTACTAAAACTGTCAAGTGCATGCTGCAACACTGAAGTCAGGAAAGTTCTGAGTTCAAGAGACAGTCTTAAAGAGCACTATTCTTCCTTAAAACTATTCATCTAAGACCAGTTCAGAGTCCCATTTTTGGTTTTCTATTTTTTTTGTATTTTGCCTGATAAGCAGAATAGCACATTCTCCAAGTGTTTTGAGTCAGAACGTTACAGGGCAGGAAAGAGTACTCCAGAAACCGGAGCTCTGGAGTTTGCAGTTCTTCCACAATATTGTGAGAACATCTATTATAAGAGACAGGTCAAGAAATTCAGATCAAATTAAAAGGAGGCAAGTTTAAATGCATCATTCCTGGGTGTTGACTTTTTGAAGGGAATTCTGCCTTTAGAGAACATGCCTCTGTAATAAGCGTGGAAGATGACACACACACTTTCCCTCCCCCTTTTTAAAGTAGGTCCCAAACAGCCATTTTGCCTTCCCAGCATTTGGAAGAGTCCATCCTATAATTTTTCTCCACTGATATGTAAATTCCTGTTTACTTTTAGCTTATATTAGCATTGCTTCTATTGCTAGATTTCCATTAAGAAAAGTAACAGCCACTGAGCTGTAAAGAGTACTCAGAAAAATCTGAACAAGTAGGCCACCCTCACTCAAGGTTCACTTTGTTCTTTCCAAGATCATTGCAACATGTAGTCAGGACTCCTGCACTGACAAAGGTATAAAACCCCAATACTTTATGTTCACATGTAAGAATTCCAAACATCCCATTTAAGTGGGATATCCTGGTTTAGTTTTCTCCTTTGCTTTCTGAAGGTGAGTTTAAGCATTTACATCTGATTAATAGAAACTGAAATTCACTGTTATGCCTATAAAACAAAAATTTGGCATACACATATATTACACCAAAATGTATTCCCTAGCTTTGCTCTGAAAACCACGGGGGGATTTTTGCATTTTCACATGGAAAACACCCTTACAAGAGCTTCAATAAGCATCAGTGACACTAATATACAAAGTTCAAAATTTTATACTCATTTTACAAAGGCCAAAGTGCAACACAACCTACCTAGAGGAGGATCTTGTCACCATTAAACAAGAGTGATGCTCTTTAAAGTATGAAAGATATTCCTTCTGTAAGTTCACCTTTGGGCAACACCACATCTAACAGAACCTAGTGAAGCAGATGCTTTTTCTTCACTGGATTCTGATTACGTATGAAATCAAAGCAACACACTTTGTGAAACTGGTGTTATGTCTATTAGAGTAACACTTTATGGGGTAACAAGTTTATGAGCATAAATTCTTCTTCTAAAACTTTGCTTTCTGTTCCTCATGTACTATAACAGAATCCATGTGCTTGGCCTATTTCAAAACATTTTTTCTTCTGGTGATACTAATCAGGCCCCATTACAGTTTATTACTATCCAGTGTTCTGTTTTTAAGGCTCTGTTTTACACAGAACCAACTATTACAGGAGTGACGTCAGCCAGTTGGCCACTCAGCCTGCTAGCATTTGTGAAGCTGAAAGTACATTAGCAACTGAAAACAAAATGTAGAGAGAGCCTTCTGCAGCAAAGCCCTTAAAGCTAATTAAACAATTTTTCAAAAGCTCTTGGCAAATTTATTCAATACTACTAGAAAAATTCAAGACTTCTGAAATGCATCTCTACCTACACACGTCACAGAATCCAATGGCATCCCTAAGACACCTAACGTTGTGCTGTTAAGTGTCTTCACAGACATTCTCCTGGAAATAATTTAAATATCTGTAGATAAACAGTGAGCTTTAGGTCCAACCCCTTTAAAGGCTAGGGCTGAAGTTACAGTTACTGCAGCGAACATATTATTTTGTTTAAGTGTGACAGGATGGACTCCACGGGCCCAGGAGGTGGCAGGAGAGTGGGCAGTGACAGGCCTGGGGGGTGACAGGAGGGACACCACAGAGCTGGGGGTGCGACGGGACACTGGGCAGGGACAGGCCCAGGCGGTGACAGGGCCTTTTGTCAAAACATGCTGGGGCACGTGAGGCACAGGGGGTGGGTGCAGTGGACGGGAGAGTCTCCAGAAGCCCTTACATAAAACCCATTCTAACACGCCACCATGCTGTAGATTTGTTCCTGAATGGAGTTTATCAGGCCCTGAAGACTCCAACATTATGTGGATATTTGCAGACAGATTAACTGGGTATTCTGCAGGAAGCCATAATCAAACTAAAGGTAATGATACAATTTTCATTCCCACTACAGGCCTCGAGGATCCTGATTGCTCTGGGTCATCTACCCTGGGTCTGAACCTTACTGGTTTACCTGAACAAGCAAACCCCGCACACGCTAACCCTTTTACAGGAAATAATTGACATGATTCAGATTTCTATGAAGGTTATAGTACTCATTGACACAACCAGGGCAATATTGGATAGGTGGAGGAATGACATTCAAGGATTTACCCTCAACCTGAGCTGAAAAGTGCATTCTAAGTGCATTAATACCATCCACACAGGTTAGAACCAGGATCTCTTCTGCCTCTGTGGCTCCTAACTACTGATATCTGGGGAAAAGTGTTACAGCCCTCTGAACGTGGCACTAAGCTCCACCTGTCTGTAACAGCTTTTATCCCACAGTTAGGGGTTGCAAAACTAGAAAGAGCTATTGCAAATATGCCAAGAGAATTAGAAAAAGCCATTCATGAAAGCACAGATAGTATTACAGCCCTACAGGAAGAAATCAAATTATTATCACAAATGGTGATACAGAATCGATCAGCTCTAGACCACCTTTCAGAAGTACAGGACAGAGTATGTGCAGTACTGAATAACAGCTGGTGGGTTTTTATGTAAATCAAGACCAGAAAAATGAAACTGATTGATAGAAACAAAGACTCATTTACAAATATTACATGAAGTAAGGCAGGGATGTCCCCTAAATCTATTTGGGTGGTTAGCCTCTTGGCTCCTGGACTTAGGTGAACTAAAAGGATTTGGGTTGTTGTATTCATGCTCTTGTTTTGCTTTGCAATTGTATATGCGTGTTTACAGAGTTGTATTACCTTATGCGCTCGACTTACAACTAAAATAATGGATAGTGTAGTGTGACCCTGACAGTGAAAAGAAAAGGAGGGACTGTTAGGAAAATCTTATTTCTTAACTAACGTACCAATTAGTCTTCAGAGTATGAAACTGTATGAACTTTCTGAAGATATATATAGTTTACACTGTATACTGCATAGCCATGGTTCAGTCAGCATGACTAAAGGACCCTGGCTCATTGCAAGGAGAAGGACAGCCCCCACCCTGAAGAAGAAAGGATACCCCTGGGTACCCAGTTCATGGCAGCATCCCAGCCCCTCTGACACCTTGGTGAAACCCTCCCCTCATCTGGCATCAGAGATAAGGAACTGCAGCAAGACCAACTCCAGGGACCTCTACATCAGGAAAGAAGCAGATGGATGATGATGCCATAGAATTAGAGTTGCTTTGTAAAACAGCAGTATATGTGTGTGTGTCCTGCTTTTGGCTGGGATAGAGTTAATTTTCTTCCTAGTAGCTGCTACAGTGCTGTGCTTTGGATTTAGTGTGAGAATAATGTTAATAACATGGTGATGTTTTAGTTGTTGCTAAGTAGTGCTTATCCTAAATTAAGGATTTTTCTGTTTCCCTTGTTCTGTCAGCAAGCAGATGCACAAGAAGGTGGGAGGGAGCTGTGACAGATGACTTGTAAAAAACAGGTCCTGAAAGAAACAGGCCTGTAAGAAACAAGGACTGAGAAAAACAGCCTGGGAAAGAGATAAAAGTTAGCAAGGGGAGCGTAGGCCCTCCGAGCTAAGGAATGTCTCAAACACTTGCAAGTAACGAAACTACAGTCCCGGGGTGGATGGTGTGGAGGTCAAAGCTGATAAGGCTGCCCCAGTAACACAGGATGCAGCTGAGGGGGGAGCCCTGTGGAGACAGGACGGTTCTGCTCTGGGGCACCTGGTCAAGTTTCAAGGGCCATCTGTCCGGTGAATGACCTTTGCTTCATTATCCACGAAATGCATATTAAAGTTAACACCCCTCAATATGCTAACGAAGGCTAACATGATCATGATAATTACATCATCCCATGAAACACCTTACCCCTCCCCATCCATGGGATATGTAGGTATGTGGGTCGACCTAGGGGACGGACCCAAGGAAAGTGGGTATAAATCGAGGGGGAGGAAGGGGCGGGGGGGGGGGGGGGAGGGGTGCAGGCATGGACAGTGCAGTGAAGTGAAGAAGACGGCTGCCTCCTGGAACCCTCGCTGGTGGGATCGACGCAGGAACCCAGACTGGTGATCTCTGTTCCTCCATTCCCTCCATCTCCCTCCTTTCCTTTTTCCCCTTTTCCTTCACTACCATTAAGCAATGCAAGGCATACTTATTGCTTGCCACAACTCGTTACATACTTAGCCAATTAGCACATTGTGGGAAGTTAATAAATGTTTGGACTTTGAGACTTGTCTCACCGTTGTCCACTCTGCTGGGGATTTACAAATCTGAGTCACTTGTCTCCCTCATCTGAGCAGGATGTGACAGGAGCGTGGCCAGGAGAGCTCACTTGAACTACCCAAAGGGCTGTTCCATACCATAGGAGGATGTCATGCTCAGTATATAAACAAGGAGGGGGGGGGGTGGCAGTCAGGAGGAGTGGATCACTCCTCAGGCATCGGTCAGTGGGTGGTGAGCAACTGCATTGTGCATCACTTGTCTTTTCTTGGGTTTTATTTCTCTCTTTGTTATATTCCTTTTCATGTTTTAAAAAATTATTATTATATTTTATTTTAGTTATTAAACTCTTCTTCTCTCTACCCACGAGTTTTACTTTTTTTTTGATTCTCCTCCCCATCCCAGTGGCAGGGGAGAGGAGTGAGCGAGTGGCTGCATGGTGCTTAGTTGCTGGCTGGGGTTAAACCATGACAGCGTGTTAAGTAATGATTGGACAAATCATGTTGTACCTGAATGCCTGAAAGGTGTAAGAACTGTGTGTAAAACTGCATTTGGGGTGCCCCAATTTCTCTGGGACACCTCATGCACATGAATAGAAAACTACTCTTGTAATTCTATACTCTGTGTCCTAGCCTCTCTTCTCGGACGGCATGGGCCAGTTGCAAAATTTTCGTGACAATACCTCTCTCCCCATTCTGAAAGTCATTCTCAAAGGCTGAGAATCACCCCTAGAGGTGGCCCAGAAGCCTACCATTCAGCACGGGACACTTCACCTCCATCATCGTGCTGTCCTCTCAGGAAACGATAGTTCCGGAAGGACTCCCACTGAAACTGTAACTCAAATCGGACTGCCTCAAGAATGTGAGAGCAATGTGCCATCATCCCCTGTGCAAGATGCTCCCCCTTTTGACCCCAGTAATACTTGAGGAGTATGGTTTACAGACAGAAATGAAAAATGGTGTTTGGTTTGGTAAATCCACAGCCATTTCTGCAGATGGAAAAGCAGAGTTAACTGAGGAAATACAAGGTTCTGCCCGATGAGCTGAGTCCCTGACTCTCACCCAAGCCTTTGAAGCTGCAGCCAGCACAGTTTATACTGACTCTGATGCTGTAATGGGCTGGAGCCACCCAGTGCCTTGGGAACGGGCAAGAGCTACTGCGCTCCCTTCAGATAAGCTGCAGGACGGAGACGTCTCCGCTTGTGTTTTGCCTGGGAGAAAGACGACAACAGCAGCGGCCTCGAGCCTATCCTGGTATTTGGGCCCCGCACTGCTGCCATCCCAGTACTTACGAAAGGCAATTAACAATTGCACTTGTGATGGATACCCCGTGCTCCTGATCCCTGACAATATGGTCAGCACAACCAATGCCATTTTCTGAGGCAAATGGCCATGCTCTGTGACGAAGCTGGTCATGTGTCAGTCCCCTTCCCCCTCCTCATCAGGTCCTGTGCACCAGGCAGATTTCTTCTCACCTTCCTTATCAGCCTCAAGGCTCCTGGGCACCAGGATGACATCTTCCCTCTTTACGGGCCAGGCTGTGATGACCCTGCCACAGAACAGGGAAACGCAGCAGCACACACAGCACCATCTATATAATCAAACAGCACGTTTTCCCTCTCCTCTTCCAAGGGCTAATTTGTGGAGAAAATGACAAACGGCACCTTTCCCTTCTGTGGGGCAGAGTTCTTCTGCCTTGATACAACACAAAATTGTACAGGAATGGTGTGAACCTCACAGAGTTGCTTGGGTCTTCCACCTGTCCTACAGACCCAAAGCTAACAGCACTTAAATAATGATGCTTTAACAGTGGGCAGGTACCCACTGGATGCCCAGTGAAATGAGCTCATTCTCCTGCTCTCTCCAACCCACAGACCCTTTAAAAGCCCCACTGTCAGCCTGTCATTTTTCTCACATTGACATGAGAAAAGGGCATATGGAAACCCACTTCTAAATGGGGAATCCCTTCATCTATCACTGAGTCCCAGACCCCAACCAACCAGGTTGTGATGACCCTGTCACAGAGAATTAACAAGACAAACGGGAGGGGGGTAAAAAGAAGGAAGACAAACAGGATGAACTGGTGGATGGCAGGAGAAGGAGGAGAGGGATGAAGAGGATGAGCAACACAGAAACAGAATGAGGACGGGGAAGAAGAGAAAGACAAGAAGAAAGAGGAGGAGCAAGAGGAGGAGAAAGAAGCAGTGGAGGAGGAACACAAGGAACAGTCAGAAGAGGAAAAGCTGGCCCAAGATGAGAAGCAGGAGGAAGAATAGGAAGAGAAGAAGGGTGAGCAGGAGGAGGAACAGAAGATAGAAGAACAAGATACAGAACAGGAGGAAGAGGACAAACATGAAAAAGAAGAGGAAGAAAGAGGAGGAAGAGGAGTAGGATGAGAAGGAGGAGGAGGTAGAAAGAGAAGGAGGAAGGAAAAGGAGACTGAAGAGGAGTGGGAATATGAGTAGGAAGAAGACAAGAAAGAGGAGGGTGGCATACAGGGTGAAGAGGAACAGAACAAAGAGGAGGCAGTGGAGGAGGCAGGGGAGAAAGAGGAGAAGAAGGAGAAAAAGCAAGAAGAGGATGAGCAAGAGGATGAACAGGAGAATAAGGATGACTAATGGGAGAAAGGGGATTAGGATGAAGTTGTGGAGGACGAGTGGAAAGGGAGTGGAAGAGGAGGAGGATGAGGACCACTACAGCAACAACAAGCATAACGACAGAAGGAGGAGGAGAAGGGTAAAAGAATGAAAATGAAGAGGAGTAGGAACAGCAGGTAGAGGAAGATGATCAAGAGGATAAGGAGGGGGAGGAGAGAAGGAAGTATTGCGAGCTAAATTTTTCAAGGCACACCTACAGCAATGTACAATGAGAAATTTCAAATAAACACACTTGATAACAAGTCCCCGTGGTCACCTTTTTATATTTTTCTCTTCCAGGTGACACTGGTCAAGCCCCAGGCATGTGCAGCCATTCCCTGTACACAACTCCCCTGATGCTGGGTACCTGATACACCTTTAATAAAACAACACATCCCCAGTGATTTTGTCTGTTCACCTTGAGCTGGGGAGAAGGTGTGTATGTGGGTGAGAGAGATTTGCTTTATCCCTTTAATTTTTACACCTCAGCAAAAAACCTGAAAGATTTGAACTAGAGGAGAGCACTGAAATCAAAGGGTAAGCGACCACGAAGGCTCCAACCGCACATTTCCACCTGATTGCCTTAAAAAAAAAAAAAAAGAATATGGATCCCGAAGCCTGGAATAGTCCCATTCCTTGTCCAAAAGCTACTGTGTGCATGGCTGAGGACAGACACAATCCACACAGAGAGCAATCCAAGCTCAATCCTGCACTTCCCTTGAGCACATTTCCTTACAATACTTCTTTGCTGGCTTGTTTGAAAACCTGCAACTGCAACAGCCAGGAAGGATGGAACTTCCCAGCTGTGGTAAAACCATCTGCCCTCAGTACCCCCATTTCCCAAAAGCTGGCAGCACAGCCTGGGTGGGGGAAGGCACAAATCAGGGACCAAAAGAGGGGAACAAGCATCTGCCAAGGGAGCTGCATCCAACCAGGATCACTCCCCACTTGCTTCTCTGACAGCAAAGCCCTGGTGCGTGCACCCACCAGGCAGGAGAAACAACTTTCACTTCTCCAAATCCCTGTTTAGGAAAGGCTGTCAACAGAGATGAGGCTGTCCATGAGCACCAGACACACCTGAGGGCCTGGGGACAGCAAAGGCACCTGGTCTGTGCCCACCAGAGCACGCCTGCTCCAACGCTTGCAGCCTCCTGTGGGAGAGGAGGCAAATCCACCTTCCCCTGCCCTGCTGGCATCCAACACCGGTCTGTGGATGTCAGGGCTCGGGCTGGTGACGCTTGGGGCAGCAGCAGGAACGCTTTGGCGTACGGGCAAAGTCTTCCCAGAGCTTTCTGCTGGCATTTGCACAGCTCACAGTCCAGGACAGAAGTGTCTGTGACCATCACGTGCTTTTCAGTTTGCCTTCCCAGACCAAGCCAGGCTGGGATACAAGAGCTTTGGTCCTCCCTGTCTCCCACAGAAAGCTATAAATGGCGTTATCACCATTGAGCTCCTGGGGGATATAAAGAAAACTTGCCAGGCAGCAGTTGTGTCCTGTTGTGTAGGCTTTGAAATAGTCCTGGTGAAAAAGCTGACCAGCAGAGTGTGGCACACAAGAAACAGCTCCTATATAAAGACGGCTTCGAAGACATGTGCAAGACAACTTGGCCAACTGTGACATCGCCTATACAAGTGGGTCTATTGTTAGAAGAAACCAGACAGAAATCGCTGAAAGTGGCAAAGATGCAACAAAACAGTGCAAACTGAGCTAACGTGCATTAAGCGTGCTTGCACGGGGGTTGTGTGGACAAATACTCAAAAGTGAATGGTAACAAGCAGTCTCATGGCTGAGGCCAATAGTTTTTTTAGACTCTAAAAATGAGTACGTGAGTAGCCTTAAGACTGCATATAAGGAATCAAGAATTGTAACACAGGGTCCTTCTTGGGCTCCCAGCCGAGAGGCACCTTTATTGCTGGCAACACAAAGGGGTTTTAGGTTGTGTGTATATCTGCTGCCTTCTTCTCTGTACCTACAGACAAACTAGAAGAGAAGTGCAAGCAAATCCATTTTGGTGAAAGCTCAGGTCAACATTTAAACAGCCAAAACTCTGAATAGTTACGCTGGACCTTACTTAGATATTTATTTTATCTTCCTTTGATATGTAACTAGGCACATTCCCTCCTACCCACAGTCTTTCCTCCCAGCCTCACAACTCTCCTACATAAGAAACATAAGCTACGTAAGCTACAAAAGAAAAAAAGCCTCCTTTAGTGAACACCAAAACACCCATGACTTTCTCAGACTCTCAATCCAAGAGTCAAGGGACGGGATCTCCTAAAGACTCTTTCACAGGCACTGCCCTGAAACCCCCGCACTGCTTCTCTACTTAGTGCACAAAGAGATTAGGAAGCTTTGTTTTTATGTAGATGGTTTCTGAAATTTGACAAGTAATTTCTAATGAGGAGAAGCCCTTTGCCTTGCATCTGGCAACCAACAGGGATGTGGACGCAGCAGCACAGACCAGTACCACACACAAACCACCACCCTATGTGCAGGGAAAGCATGACACGTCAGACACGGTACCCAGTAACGACAGAAAACGTCTCTGCACATCAGTTCTCTGTATGAGCAGGTGAGTTCTTTTAGTCAGACACAGAAATCAGAAGTGATTTCTTCTTCTTTCACTGAAGTAGACTTTTAAATAAATCCTGCCAAAGAATGCAAAAACAACCAAAAAAGCACATTTAAGCACATACTTCCATCCTCACTAGATGCACATCATTGAAGTGTTTCTCACATTCTCTCCTCTACTCTAAAGGGTCCCCACTTAAGATGCATTTGAGTTACACTGACCATTAAACAGACACCACTACGAGATACTTCTCTAGACTGAAGGCTGACAGCAGTGCACAAGGACAGTCTTTTCTGGACATCTCACTCCTGGGTAGAAATCCTAGAGACTTCCTGGAATGAGAGGAGTCCAAAGAGTTACAATAAGCTTTTTAAATCAAGCACTGCAAATAAAAAGTGAACGGGCAAACAAACAAAAAGTGACAGGTAAACCTCTGGGGCACTAATGAGGAACAAAAGGTCTCCTGTGAAGTCCCTCACAAAAGAGACAAGTGGCTTAAAGAGACGCCTGCAAAGAAACTGCGGAAGGAAGTTAACCCTGATAACTCCAGCACCAATGTGGAAATGGCAGCACTGACCCTTCTCCTGCTCCTCCTAAAAGCTCTTTGCCAGCTACTTGAAGAGGCAAAACCAAGGATGATCAAAACAGATCTGACAGGGAATTGTGCCATCCAAATCAAAATGATGAGGAAATCTATTTGAGATACAGATTCACATCCACTGTCATGGATGGTGAGCTCACCCTAAGCACATGTTGTGCCTTGAGACAGGAGCTAAGGGCTGCATGATCTCACCGCCACGAGCAGATGCTCAAACCTGAAGCATCCAGAAGACGCAGACAAACCTCCACCATTTTTTCAGCAATGTTTCAAGCCACGCAGTACTCAGTCCAGGACGTTACGAAATGTCACTAACCTTAACGATAGCAGCCTCTTTGCAGGTTTCTTACTGTTTTGCTGATTAAGGATACCAATTAAACTTGGACACCAGAGTGAAAAGAGTAGGTGTACTTTACTAGTGATAACCAAGTAATGTAACAGTGTAATACAGAGAACATGCAGTAAGAATAAGCAGAATAGTGCACTTAAAGCAACAAACAGAGTAATGCATCAAATCATTACTACACGAGAGAGAGAGAGAATAGTAATTAAGAGAAATACATCACCACTTGCATATATAATCATCATCATCCAGATCCGCAGACGCTGGGGAGCCCCGGTTACAGCGAGGATTTGGAGAGCCAGTCCCGGCAAGTGGGAAATCCTACGCGGTGCGTCCACCCATAGGTGAGGCATCCAAAGTCGCTGTGAACGGGCCCAGCCTTATATACCAGAGATCGACAAGCCAGAATAGCTGGCACCTTTGTTTTGAGCGGAAAGTTTCTGGTTTCATTCTCCTGTTGAATTCCACCCAAAGCTTGGCCAGGGCTCGGGGGGGAGACCAAGGGAGTTTCTAACAAGGCCAAATACTTAGGTTCTCAGCCTTGAAGAAGGCTGCAAAAGGAAAGTCGGATACATTCTCTCCTCTCTACTGATTATATTTTGTCTTTCACTAGCGAGTTTACATATTTTACTAATGACTACATGCTAAGTTAGCAGCTTCAGCTTGGGGCCTGTTGTTCAGGCTGCAGTATTTCAATACTTTAGCACTTTTTACACCAGCATAAATGGGTTGTTATAACTTAGTACAATACCTACTAGCACAATGGTTATCAGTTATAAAATATACAGGATTCATCTATAGGTCAACTCAGGCTTGGGCCTGTTGTCCAAGCCTTAGCACTTCACTTACTCAAAAGCAAAAATGAAAAAGCCATGTACCCTTGGGGAAACCCTCGCCCTTCCGTGTGGCTGGTGTCTTCCCATGGCTCTTCCTCAAGGCAGGAGAAATGACCGTGAATCTGGAAGTTCACATAAACTGAGAAGTACACGTAGTCCTCTGGCAGTTGTTACCCAGGGGCCACAAGTCCTCTCAGCCCTTCCCAGAATTGCCCATTAGTCATCCGGCAGTCACTCTCCATGAACCGCAAGTTCTCCACACCCACCCACCTACCAACTCACCAGAAATGAGCGGGACTGCACCAGAAGGGACACTGACTGACCTGCTGTAGACTTATTAGGCCAGAGATGATGGTTTCAAGACAGAAAGCAATACAATCCACCAAAACAGTAAAAAATCAACCAGAAGAAACATCATACACAAATCAAAGGTCCCTATCCAATCCCTAAAAAGGCAAGCTAAAAAAGGACTCTCCACAAAAAAAGACCACACAGAACACAAGATAAGGTAAAAATAACCTGTTGGGGTTACCATTAGCTGGGGTCCTTATTTCTCCATGCAGGAACAGGAACGACACACCACCAATGTGATGATCAGATCGTCCATCTTTATTTTTCCAGTCCTAGTTACATTTATATCCTACTAAGTTCCAAACATGCACTCATCTATCTTCTAATAGGCTACAGGTTATCTACATGCGCTGTTCATGCTCCTCTACAAGCATTCGCATTGGTTAATTGCAATTAGCACATAAAGCCCAAAACTTGCCAAAAACTCCCCTGTCTCATACCCTGTTTTGCTCAGACTTGTGTGCTTTTGCTGACCACAGACGTTTCTCACTTATCTATCTTGTGTGTTTTTGCCAGCCTTATTTTGCTGGCCTTGTCTTCATCCTTGCATTCTTCTGCCTGCGCTAACTTTCCCTCAGCGCGGCCCAGACTCCTACAATAACCTAAGCCCACGAACCCAGGGCCAACAAACCCAGATCTGGTCATAACGATAACACACTTTAATCCTAACTCGCTTAACCTCTGGCATACCATAACCCTGCCACCCCATAACCTATGCAAACTCTAACCCTAGCATCCCATAACCCTAGCACACTGTAGCCCCAAGATATCATAAAACTGAACTCAAACACCCTGGAAATCCCTGCCAGAGCCTCAGGTGGCCCAGGATTTCAGGCATCACAACTCTGAAGTGGGAGTGGGACAGAGCCACCAGGATGTCACCAACATCCATCATCCGTCACACCCTGAAAAAGGCCACATGTTAAACACTCCCAGGGGGAAAGGCTGAGGCACTCAGAGACTCTGAACTGGCCAGCCATGGCCACGGGGCTTCAGCTCATCATTTCTGTGCCAGAGTCACCAGGCAGATGACCCCGTCCTCCTGAGACACCCCTCTGGGCAGCCGAACCCAGCTCTGAGGGGCTGGATACGGCCTTTGCTCTACGGGGATGTGCTGCCCAGCAGCAGCATCTCTTACAGGGGCACTGGGAAGCCTCCTCAGGCCTGGATGCCTGAGAAACACCTCGGCGCTGCTCCATATCTCACCAAAACCAGGGGCGGCGGAAGGCAATTTTGCTGGCCTCCAAGAGAACCAGCTCGCCTGGGCTGCTCTGTGGCCAGCGGGCACCTTTGCTGTCAGGCGGGTCTCAGCGTTGCTCTGCACTTGGCTGTCACCTCCCTGCAGGATGCTTTCCAGCGCACGGGATGGCTCCGCTTGGTCGCCCTGTGGACAGAGATGGAAAGGAGGGATGGGTTGCTTTGTCCCCATTCCCAGGGTGCCACAAGAGAGACCTGCCACCCCAAATGAGCTGTGTGACATGGACACCACATACCATCTGCAGACGTGGGCCAGGATGGCTCTGCGGTGTGGACAAGCCATTCTGTGGTGCTCCCGGCACTGGAGACAACGGGGGGAGACGTGGGGCAGCTGGCAGTTGGTGGTGGGGCCCGGAAGAGTGCAGGGCCCGCAGAAATGCCTGGGTCTGTCAGCCTCGGCGCTGGAACTGCAGCACAGGGCTGGCACCAGTTGGGGTTTTGCTGCAAAAAAACAGGCAGGGGTGACCCTGGAATCCCACACACGTACCCGGTCCTGGGACATGGCAACCTGCCCCTCTGCCCATCACCATCACGGGATCCAGAAAGCAGCACCGCCAGCCCTGGCGTGGACCTGAGCCGTCTCTTGACAGCTGAGTCTCTAACCCGCAGGCCTAGAAAGTGGACAAATTTCCCAGAATTAAGCTGTGCTCAAGTTTTTGCAGGCAGTATGTTTTTTTGAGCTGCCTGGTGGTGCTGTTCCCAGGGAACACTGAAGACACAGGGAGACTGCCTGTACCTGCAGGCAGGGGGTGGAATGTGCACAGCGAGAGCAAGCATGGTTTGTGCAGCTGTTGGATGTGTTCAGCTTTTAAATGTGTCCAGCCTGGTACGCCTGGTTCCTTTTTCCTTTGCAGGTTGTATTTAGAGCTTAAATAGTACTTTTTTACAAGCAAAACCAACAAGCAAACAAACAAAAAAAAAGCTGGGCAATTTTTCTTCCCCCCAGCTGGGCTTTGTTTCCCAAGTCCTGGCCACTTTGCAGCGTGATGATCTGCACCAATATTAGTGTGCAGGACTGGGCCCAGGGCAGGGCTTTTGCAGGCTGCACATTTCTTGAGGCTCCCAGTAATGCAGTTCCTGGAGAGCGCTCAAGAAATGGGGCCTTGCCCATAATTGCTCTTTTTGGTCTCTCCCCATTGCTCTCTGTCCAGATCCCTGCCCCCATTTTTTAGTTCCTCCCTCTCTGTCTTTAGCCCATTGCTATTTTGTCTTTTTCTTTCTCTGACTCCCTGTCTGTAGTTTCTCATTCCTCTCTGTCTGTCCTATAGCCTGTTGCTATTTTTTTCTTTCTCCACATCTCTCTCTCCCTCTCCCTGTCCTTCTCTTCTTTCTGTTGCCATGTCCTGCTTCCTGGCCTTATTTTTCCTCTCTCTCCTGCAGCCTGTCCCCTCTCTCCCACCTGTCTCCCCTGCTCAGCTGGCTGGGCCTTCTCTCTGGGCCTCTGTCCTGCTCCCTATCCGCTTTTGCTCTTCCTCCGTCTCCATCCTGGAGCCCATCGCTGTTCTGACCTTCTCCGCCTCCTTGTCCTGATCCACACCCTCTGTTTCTCAGTCTTTAGGGACTGTTTCCCGTCCTTCTCTTGCTCTGTGTCCTGCTCTCTGTCCCTGCCTCTCCCTTTCTCTTTCCCTTCCCTCTTCCCTCTCACCCTTTCCCCTCCGTCCCTCTCTCCTGCTCCCTGTCCCATGTCTCTGTCACTCCTCTCCTGGTGCCTTTGCTGTCTCTCACCCCCAGTCCCGTTCACTCGCCCTGCCTGTGTCTGTCCGTCCCTCTGTCCTCCTTCCTGCCCTTCTCCTCTCTCTGTCCCTGTGTCCTGATGCTTACCACTCTCTTTCTTCCTGCACCCACTGTCCCCTTCCCCTCCACCCTCTTCTTGCTCTGCCCCTCTGCCCCTCTGCCCGGCTCCTCACCAGTATTTTTCCTTCCCCCACTCCCTGCCCAGCTCCCCCCATTCTCCTCGTCCCACTGCCGGTTTCCCATCCCTCTGTCCACCTCCCGTCCCTCTCCAGCCAGTCCAATGCCCTGTCCCACCTCTCTCTGCTGCTCGCTCGCTCTGTCTGTCTGTCCATGTCTGTCCATCAGTCCCTCCACCAGCCACTGGCCCAGAGCAGTGGCCATGGGGCTGCGGGGGCGGGGCCGGGCCAGGGGACGGTGTCCCCACAGGGTCAGACCGCAGGAACTGGTGCCCCGGGGCATGCTGGGAGCTGTAGTCCTGGGGCCAGGGGCTGTGGGTGACCATGTTGGTTCCCAGGGCATGCTGGGAGCTGCAGTCCTGGGGCAGGGGGCTGCTGGCAGACATGTTGGTTCCCAGGGCATGCTGGGAGCTGTAGTTCTGGGGCAGGGCACTGACAGGTGGCCATGTTGGTCTCAGGAGGTGCAGCCTCTGCTCCAGCTGCGGCCCGGCTGAGGTGAGTACTGGGGTCACCCGTGAGGAGTGAGGCCCTTGGGCAGGTGTTGGGGTTTCTCCTGCCCGCTGGATGCCTGGCGGTGGCGGGGGGGCGGCTCCTGGTCAGCTGGAGCCGGGCCCGGCCAGGGCAGGCCCGGGAGTGAGAGCTGGGGAGGGAAGGGGGAAGGAGACAGACCCCCCTGGGCACAGGCCCCCCTGGGCACAGGCACCAGGCATCCCTACTCCCAGAGCCCCCGTGAGCCACCCCAGCATAACATAGCATTACTGCAGTAACAGGAGTTGTGTTTTTCTCTTAACTCTTACAGGGCTTTTGTTCTCCTTCAAACAGGGTTCATTACCCTGTGTGCAAAAAAGCCACTCTTACACACAGAGCTGAGAGAGCAGTTTAATCTGCATTTGCGCAAAGATTGGGTTTAGGTGGTAATTCCACAAAGCTAGCATGCTACACAAAGGAACTACAGCCTATTTATCTTGTTACATGATTAGTAAAAACCTATCTAAGATTACACTCATGGGTCCGTAATTACCATTCCATCTGCTGTTGGTTAGTTATATTTAAATTACCCTCGCTTGCTGTGTAAATTAGCACGCATGCTCCTTACAGGTGTGGGGGGCCAAGTGTTTTTGGTCTTGAATTGAGTCAGTGGCCATGGTCTCCACGTGTGCCCCCCCCCCGCCCATGCCTTTACCTTTCCCCCCAGTTATTGCTGATTCTCCCTGAATTCATGCTTGTCAGACAATCATCCAAGCATCTGGCACCTTCTGGGACAGGATGTTCTGCTCTTATCACTCTTTCAGCTGCTCTTCAAAGGTATAGTTGTTAGCGAAGGCACACATTGTTTGTGCAAAGTTGGAGTAACTCACTCCCTTATCTCCTGGTTCCTTCTATTCACTGCAACAGCCTTAAATCAGAAACTGCCCCTGTTATTCTTCTATTTACAAGTTCAGAATGAGCAGAGAAGAAAATTTCCTAGAGACATCAGGGAGGCATGGCTGTGAGCTCTGCTGCTCCCCGGCTGCACCCTGGCTTTCAGCCTCAGGCTCCGGACCAGCCAGCTCACAGCCTGTCGGCCAGCTCTTCGCCCAGGGGGTGGCAGATGGGGGTGTCTAAAACCAGCCCAGACAAATACCGCTGTGGCTGCAGAGCTGGGCTGTGCCCCAGTTTATGACCGCCAGACTTACTGTGCTCCTGGGGCAGGGCTGAAGCAGAAATGGGGCTGTGAGAAGGGCCCAGGACCAGGGCTCTGGCCGTCTAACCCCCAGAAAGGGATGGCACCCCCAAGCCCAGGACATAATCTGCCAGCCTGGTGCCACAAGAGGATCCCGTGGGAAGGAACAGAGGTTCTACCAAAGGAGACTGGTTCAAGGCTGATTTACAGCAGGGGCAGTTCCAGCCAGCTCATGAGAGACATCCCTGTGGGAGCTGGAGCTGGAGCTGTAGGTGCCCAGCTCCCAGGACACAGGACCCCTTTTCATCCCAGACCCAGAACCCCAAGGGATACCAGCTCCCAGGGGAAGCTGGCCCTGGATTGCCCCCTCACGAGGGGAACAGGCTATGCCCACAGGAGCCTCAGGGCTCAGGGCAGCCCCAGCACCACAACCCGGGGGTCCTGGTTGCCACATTGTCCCCTGAGCCCGGTGGGACTCTCAGGCAGGGCTCTCGCAGCAGCCCCCAGCCCTGTTCAGCCACCCCCACAGCCAGCAGCTGCAGCTTTTGACAGTGGACGGCCCCACTGTGTCACCGAAATCGGGAATAAACCTCTCAACACCAATGTAGCACTAAGAAGCAGACATTTCTTTATTCAGTGCTGGGTGCATGGGGGATCATGCACACACTAAAACAAAAGTTCAGTTTTTATATACCTTAAAGACATGAATATTCATACATTTCTCGAGAAGTTTCCGCCTTTCCACCTGTCTGTTGCATTTACATAATGCTGGTGTTGCAAAACTACACTACACATGCACAGGGGTCTTGGGTGGTCGTTTGGGTAGTTAGCCCCCTACTCCTTTTTCCCTTTTATGGTCACGAGTCTTTTGAGGACAATTTCTTCTCCTTGGATATTTCCTACCTCTGTTGTCCAGCCAAGCTGTTCTTTCTTATCCGCCTTGTTTGAGCAATTCTGCCAGGATGTGTTTATTCTCAAGGTTAGGATATCTTCTCTATACACTTTAATCACTCAGGCCTTGTTCCATGCAATGTTAAACACTGTTTGGTAAAACAGTGTTGAAAGAACGCAGCGGGAGCCCAGCCATCATTTAATGCACAAAGGCTCAACTTTATTAGTACTTCTTTTATATCTACAATAATCAGTTCATACATATTGCAAAAAGCGAGCTCCCTATAGGTTGCTAAGGTTAGATACCTTGGTTGCTAAGGTTAAATACCAATCCCACCCCTTATGATTTCTGCAAGGCCTTCTACATAGTCGTGCTTCTGTTCTTTGTTCTTCTTTGATACTTTTCGGTATTTTCCCATCACGTCGCCGTTGTCAGCAGTTCCTCGGTGCTGTGCCCTTTCTCACGTAGCCAGTTGTTAGCAAACTGCTCCACAAAACAGTTTCTCAACAACTGCAACCTTTCGGGAAAGAGCTCCTGAAAACCCTACCCATGCTGGAGAGCTGCAGGAGCGTGGGGAACAGACTGCACAACTCAAAGCTGACAGCGGCAGTGCAGCATCCCTCCATCACGCTTGCCGCCTCTTGCCCTCAGCTCAGAAAAAAAGATGCTCTTCACCAAGTGTCTCCTCTCCAACATGCCCCTGCCCCAGGGCTGTGGCTGTGGGGAAGAGGCTGCACTGTGAGTTCACAGAGCCCTGCGGTGCCACGCCGGGGTGTGCAGTGCTGTGCCCAGGCACCACATCAGATGTGCTGGCAGCAGTGGCGGCAGCAGCAGCAGCAGAGCAGCAGCGGCGGCGTTGTGCAGGTGCAGGTGCAGGTGACCATGGCCCCCACCCTCGTCCTCATCCTGCTTCTGGTGGCCCTGCGAGCCCAGGGTGCCGGGGCTGCGCTGTGGCAAGCATGGGGATTAGGTAGGTGGGCAGGTGAGGGCCAGCGCCCAGCCCTGGCAGCATGGGGCAGCACCCACTGCACCTCGGGCTGACAGCGGGGCTGGGGTCGTGGTGAGGCAGGGCCAGGAGAGCAGCGGGGCTGGGCTGGGCTGGGTGAGCTGTGTCCACTCCGCGGGCAGCGGGAGGCACATGCCCTGAACGGAGGCACAGGGGGCTGCATCCGCTGCGGGGGCATTTTCCAGGTGGACGGTGGGACTGGGAGCAGCAGTGAGAAACTGTCCCTGGAGCCGGCCCTGTGCTTCCTGCCCTGGGGCAGCCTTGCCCCTGTCTGTATGTCAGGGCCCGGCAGCATGGCAGGAGCTGGGCAATAGCCCGTGGGAGCACTTCTTCCCCGGGCCGGGCACAGCCACGTCTGGGTTTGTGGCTCTGCCGCTCCCCGGCTGGACCCCAGCTTTCAGCCTCGGGGACGTCCATCCTTGGGAGATGTCCACGCGGGAAAACAGGAGCATTCCTGCTCCAGCCCTGCAATGCTCTCCCCGGGCGAACCCAGGTCGCCATGGGACACACAGCCCCAGCCCACAGCCCCGGGAACAGACAGGGCAGCGCTGGGGCAGCCTCTCCCTGGCCAGTGGGCTCTTCTCCAACAGATACGTGAACAATAATGTTTTCACATGGGCTCCTTTTCTGCCCAGAAAATGTGTCCCAGGAAGAAATCCCCAGGGGCCATACGTTTGTCCATCCAGTCCTTGGTTGCACAGGGCCTGGAAACAGTTATTTTGAAAGCCTCCAGGTGCAGCTAACAGGTCACCCCGGCCCCTCTGCACCTTTGGAAATCTCCACCCATGTCTGGGTCCCATGGCATTACCTGACCCCCTCCAGTCACTGCAGGTCACTGGGAAAGGAGGTCACAACCTCTAATGGGAACGTGCTTGATTACAGCTGTGCCCGAAGCCAACAGCCACCTAACTGCTCAGCCGGATCTTCTCTGGGAGGATCAGGGCGATCCCACAGGTATGTCCGTTGAATGAGTGAGCACTTTTTTAATATTCCATTCATGTGAAATTTCACTTAACGCTCTCTTGGCCCATGCTCAGCCATGCAGAAGAGGAGCAGAGAGGGAATGGGTGCTGTGAGCACTCTGCCTTGCGATGGTGTCCGTGCCAGCCTCTCCGGCCCTGCTCTGCTTCTAGTGCCTGCTGTAAGGCCAGTGGTGGGCTTGTTGGGGTTGAGTTTAGAGCTGGTGCGAGCTCCAGGGAGTCCTTTCTCCCAACACTTCTGTGCATGTCTTGTTTTAGATCCGCCTGGTCCAGGCACCCAGTACCTGTCTGCACAACGCTCCTGTTGGAGCGGGGAGCCGAGTGTCATGGAGAACTCACATGTTGGAACTGTCTTCATGGCCATTCAGACCTGCAGAGGTGTATTGAAATAGTTCATGGGAGCTTCTCTTTTCTGTCTGTTCACAGATGTGGCTGGAGGCGATGGCTATGCAGCTTCCCAGCTCGGTTCCAGGGCGGATGCTCAGGGAGATCGCATGAGTACGTCACGGCTTTTGACTTCCTTTGAGAGCCGCTGGCTCAAAGCCCAGATGCGAGCGAGGTGTCTCTCGCAGCTGTGAGAACATCGACCTGCACTGTGTGTGCAGTGTCATTGCGTGATCCGCTTGTATGTTCTGCTGCTCAGTCATGGTGGTGTGTATCACAGTGCGTGATGGAAATTCTCGTGGGTGTTTGGTTGCAGATGTGGGTACAGGGAGGACTTTTCCAGATTCTCGGCTGGATCCTGCACTGGAGCTTCCCTGGCATCGCAGGGGTGAGTAGTCAGTCTTGACTGATTTCACAGACGAAGCACTCGTTTTCAGTATTCTATTTGTGAGAAATTTAACTTTGGATGTTCCGTTCAGGTCCTCAAAGAGCAAAATATAACACTGATCAGGAAAACCCTCCCAGCAGTCCTCAGAAGTCCTCCAGGGAATCCTGAAGGAACTGGACCAGACCATGTCAGCCCACAGTGGGTGTCTGTCCCCGTTAAGCAGAAGCCTTGGGAAGCTGAGGTTTTAGATGCATGGATGGACAAGCCGTAGCCTGCACAGTAGGAAGGGGCGGCTCAGAGCCTCACTGTGGCGACGCTCAGTTTCACGCCTTGTGGGCGCTGGCGAGCTGCAGAGATGGTCGAGTCTCTGCTGGCAGTTAGGGTTCCAGCTGAGCCCCAGGAACAGCTGCTGCCCCAGTTACAGCCTTACTGGGGCCAGAGCTGTTCTGGGCAGACGGTGGTGTCCAGCTGGCAGGAGCTGGTGGGACTCACGCCTTGAGTGCGTGATGGACTTGCAAAGGAGCTGATTGCTGCTCAGTGCTGAGAGGGCAGCACCCTGCCAGTCGCTGGAGGGGAGAGCGCAGAGGTTGTGCAGGCAGCTGCAGGGCGCTGAGACCAGCAGACACTGCCGGAGCTGCGCCCTGGCCAGGATCAGAGCAGCCCCAGCTTCACAACCTGGTCCATCCCCCTTGTGTTCCTTGATGTCTGAGACCTCTTGGTGACAGCTTGGTGTCAGGGACAGGTGAAAGCTGGACACCTAGCATGAGGCCGGACACCTGACTTGAAGGCAGCGAAAAGGAAGGGCTGTGAATTCAGTCTCGGGTGGTTTAGCTCTCTGTTTCTAGTTGTGCTTTAGAAAACTGGCTGGTGGTTTTCCTCTTGTTTTGGGGGACTGTGGGAAGTGCTACTCAGAAAAGCTCTTTCCCCAGCTCAACTGGCTACCTCTTCCTGTCCTCTCTGAAGGACGTAATCTGGCATCACCTTGCAGTTTGCCAAAAATGCACTAAGTGGAATGTGAACAAGACCACATGTGGTCTCCTAGTCTCTGGGCAGGCATTTTGCTGATTAGGGATATCAGTTAAACTCAGACACCAGAGTGAAAAGAGCAGGCATATTTTACTAGAAATAACAATATAACAGAATAATACAGAAAACATACAGTAAGAAAAGACAGAACAGTGCACTTAAATAAATAGGAAAATACAGGGTAATGCATCAAATCATTACTACCTGAGAGAGAGAATAGTGATTAAGAGAGATCCATCACCACTTGCATACGTTACCATCATCCAGATCCGCAGTCGCTGGGGAGCCCCGGTTACAGCGAGGATTTGGAGAACCTTTCCCTGCAAGTGGGAAATCCTACGCGGTGCGTCAACCCGTAGGTGAGGCTTCCAAAGTCGCTGTGAGCAGGTCCATCCTTATATACCTAAAAATCAGTAAGCCAGAATAGCTGGCACCTTTGTTTTAAGCGGAAATATCTGGTTTAAATTTCACATTAGGTTCCCCCCAGAGCCTGGCCAGGGCTCAAGGAAGAAACTAAGGGAATTTCTCTGCTTATCTGATCGGATTATGCACAAGGTCTCACATCAGGCCTCGAGGACAGGCACCTGTCTCCATGACTCTGTTACTCTATTCATATACAAAGGAAGGGAAAGACACATTCATCACATCAGGTCTCGGAGACAGACACCTGCCTCCATGACTCTGTTACTCTATTCATATACAAAGGAAGGGAAAGATACATTCAAGATAGCTACATCCTCCATGCATTTTTCATTAGGGATTACATACTGAGTTAACAGTGTCGGTTCAGGGCCTGTTGCTCAGGCTTCAACACTTCCACCTTTTACATCAGACTAGGTAGTTTGTTATAACAGTATAATACCCATTAGCACAATGGTTATCAGTTATAAAATATACAGGATTCATCTATAGGTCAACTCTGGCTTGGGCCTGTTGTCCAAGCCTTAGCACTTCAGCAGGTCAGGATTTGCTGTCTACTGGTAAACTGGAGAGTGTCTAGTGCTGAAAGTTTTCTCGAGGAATGACACCTTCTTTGGACTAGTGACTAGGTGCACCCCCAAATGTCCAGGCCTTGTTTCTTAGCATTGTGAATGTATTTTGAGAAGTACTGCCCTCTGAAGGCATCATTATCCTGATAAGGAACAGTTATTTCGACTTAATCTGACCTTCTTTCTTTCTAAAGGGATGGACCGTGAGTCTGTGGAGAAGGAGGCTTTTTGGGAAGGAGGCAGTCAGGTGGTGCCAACCTCTTATGAAAGAACAGGGGCAATTCAATCAATGGGCATGCCAGGTAATTGCTGTCCTTCGGTCAGCCGGTGTCATACATCAAAACCTCTCCCTGTCTGCAGGCTCTTCCCCCAGTGCCCACTACTGCACACCCTGTCAGCAGCACAACCCAGAACTGTTAGCACAGAGCAAGTGTTTTAAAAGAAGCCAGGAACGGCTCTCTGAGGAGGACTGTCACCTCTGGGGTGTGGAGTTTTTTTGTTTCAGAAAGACGCTCACCTCCCAGCACACCCCATCACAGGAATTTCAGAACTTTGCCAGTTGGGGAACAAGACCATCTCAGCCACGCTCAGCAGACAGTGGGAAATGTGACTCTTAGTCGAATGGGCCTCCCACAACACCTGCGTCCCAGAGCTTGCTGTGGGTGCCTGGAGGCCCCAGGACGATCAGGCACAGGCTTAGAGGGAATCTGCACCATCCTTCCGCACCCTCTGTGCCTGAGCCATGACCTTTCTCTGAGGCATTACCTTTCTCTGACTCTTGGCAGTGCTGAAAACTGGAGGCATGCGAGCAGTGCCCACGCTGGGGGAAAGGCGAAGAGGGAGAGCAAGGTTCAGGCATCTCCTGAGAGGGCCCGAGTCTGTCCCCTCGGGGTGTGGGTGCTGGGCTGGGGAGGGAGAGCTGGGGGGGGCACTCCCTGATGCAGGGATGTTTTCTGTCCCTCTCACTCAAAGGGGCGATTGCTCTGCTCCCCCATGTGCTCTCCATCTGGCCCGGTGACTTCGGTAAGAGGGACAACTTGTCCCAAAGGGTCAGAGGGAGCCTCCATGCAGCAGTGCTAGCAAGCCTCGGAGACTGACTGTGGGCAAGCGCCAAAGGAATTGTGCGCAGATGGGAAGGGTGACCAAGAAAGGGGAGCAAACCCGTGGCACTGGGAAAACTCAGTTATGGCCACCCCAGAGAGTAAGCAAAGCTGAGAGGAGAAAGGGACGCTCCTGAGTGCATTGATGTGCAATGGCTTTGGGAGTTGCCTTTCTTCTGCTGAAACCAAGGTAACATTGCAGCCCCAGGACAGTCACTGGCTCAGAGTTGCTGACAAAGTGAGAAGGAACTGGCCCTGGCCATGTCAGACCTCCTGTGAGATTACCAGTAGTGTGCAGGACACACTAACGTACAGAATTGTTCCTCCAGGAATGGATGGCAAGAGAAGAGCAAATGCTGCGGATCCTACAGATTTCCGGAAGTACTGCATGGAAGGGGCCGCAGCAATTCTGGGCTCCATGCTGCTTGGGATGGTCTTCTGTGTGATCCATGTGTGGAGGAAGATAAAATGGTGAGTGTTGCCAAACTTCTGTATCAGATGGTGTTCTATTAGCCGTGAAACATTTAGAGGTAGGGTATTCTGGAGTGCCGAGTTAGTTGCTGGCCAAACTCTAGTGAGATTTCTGCTGCAAGAACTGCCCTCTCAATTCATGGGCACTCTTTTCTGAAACGCCTTCTTTCTGTTGCAAGTGTTACTTAAAAGCGACCCTGCCCCACCAAGAGCAGACCCAGTGACAGAGGTAGGCAGGGCAAGGTCAGGAAGAAGAACAGGGAGGAAGGGCACTGCCATGGAAAGGGAGCAGCGCAATAGTGACATCTCCCTCCCAGTGAACCTCCCAGCAGAAATCACCCTGTTAGGCGAAGCTGTAAACCCCACGTGTTCCCCTCGGCCAAGGTGTCCTGGCAACCCAAACTGTGATGATGAACCTTCCCAGCTCTCAGCCTGGCTTTGGAGCAGGAGAGTCAGTCTGTCCCATCTGCACCCAAATGCTGCTAGCATGTGTGTTCTCAGCACAGGCGGGGGTTTTGTCTGTGCAGAGGTCTGCATCTCTTTGGATAAGTGTTCTGAAGAGAGGATGGGGGGCCCCTCCCCTCCCCAAGAGCTGAGGCTGTCCCCTTGTCTGGGCAGGGATGGGCAGGGGAGCCGAGTGCTGGTCTCTGGCAGCACCAGGAGGCAGGAGAACAGGAGGCTCTCCTGACCCCGCAGGGCTGTGCCCAGCTCTGTTCCCTTTGGTCTGCTGGGGTCAGGTCTCTTTCCCAGCACGTGAAGAGCAGGCAGGTTGGGATGGTGATGAGGGCTGAGAGGAGACGAGCCCCAGCTGAGGGGTGAGGGGCACCCCATTTTCTGCGCAGAGCTCTCTGTGCCCACGGCTCCCACATGCAGCCGGGCACCCACACTCCATGGGGTGCCCAGCGCTGCCCCACACTCTCGCACCCACCCTCAGGGGGGCCTCAGCAGTGTCCTCTCTCTGCAGGTGCCTCGCTGAAGCTTTGAGATCCTAGCCTGATACCAGCAGCTGTCCGTCGCACCTGGACAGCCGGACCGTCCACCCCGGCACCCCTGAGAGCTGGGCCCAACACCAGCAGCCACCGTCACCTGTGCTGGAAACCTGTCCCCCTGCCACAGAGCCCCAGGGGTCTGGCCCTTGCCAGCCCGGACAAACGCCCGGCCTGCCCGCCTCCAGCCCGGCCTCCACGTCTGGCCAGCACAGCCAGCCAGCTGCTGTGGGACCAGCCCAGCACCCTCCAGCCCCTGGAATAACGGAATCCACAGCCCTGTCCCTGAGCCCATTGCCCCGGCCCTCCTGCAAGGGCTGGAGGCAGCCCCCCAGGGCACGGGTTTGGAGAGACGACAGACTCCTGACTGACAGCTCCAGAGGCCGACTGTTTCTTTAAAATAACCTCATAACAATAAATACAGACCAGGAGCACAGTTGTCCACGTCTTAACAGCAGCAAACCCAGAAATTCACCAATTCTGGGCCAAACTTCACCACGGGGCACAAGGGTCAGCGAGGGTCCCCCCAGTGCAGCCCCACAGCCCCCCGACTCCGCTCCTGGCCGTGGAGCAGCTCCGAAGGGCAGCACTGGGGAGCCCCTGAGCAGCGCCCAGCAGTGCTCAGGCCTTGCTGGGAAGTGCTGGCACCGCCGTGGCCTGGGAAACAGTAACCCCCTTCCCCTCTGCTGCGGTACCAGCATCTAGTGCAGGGAGGAAGAAAGAGAAGCGTGGGATCTTATGGACAGAGAGGAGGCAGAGAAGTCCCGCAGGCTTAGCTCCAGCCACCTGGAATGGGATCTGCTGGTGATGAAGGTGTCAAGACACCTCAAGGTGTCTGTGAGCCAGGAGAGACCCCTTGTGCCCAAGCCCTGAGCAGGTCCCAGGGGTGGCTGCTCAGCTTGGATCTGTATCAAGTGCAGCCAAGACCTTGGGTGTCCCGTGTAGGTGTCCTGCCTCGGGGCAAGGTGTCTTGGGGCAGGACTGTGCCAGGGAAGGACACACTCACAGGTTTGGAAAGGGGAGAGCCAGCCATCAGAGGGATCCCTCTGTCTGCAGCCAGGACTTTTACATCCCACATGGAAAGCCTGTTCTGGGTGCTCAGGCAGTCCCCCTTGGGTGTCAGGTTGTCCAGCCCAAAGCCAGCCTCCAGACCCTGCTTCTGTCTCATGAGGGGTGTCAGAGAAATCCCCTCTTTCCCCCAGGGCTGCCCTCAGTGGAGGGATGGGCCTTGTAGCCAGGGGAAGTGCAGCCCTTTTTAGAGACTGTTACCAGGGAAGCTGCCACTGCTGCTCTTGATGCCGCCTGTTGTTCTCAGAGATGTGGTTGAATATATTCCTCCATGTGTGATACGGCTCCAGCCTTCTGAGGACCTGGACCGCTTGTGGGGACAGGTGACTGCAACAACAGGGAACAACACCCCTCAGCCTCTGCCGGAGACCCCCCCTGTCTCTCCCCTCATCCAGCCCCTGCACCCCCCAGTCCCGCATGTACCCACCCTTTCACCCTGTGGTGAGTTTCGGGTCTTGGCTGGGGGTGTAACCCAGGTCACGGCCATGTTAGGAGACATCAGAGGGTCTCCTATGGAACCCCAGGACGCAGGGACAGGGGACCTGGCTGTCTCTGTGGGGTCACGGCTGCTCGACTGCCCCAGGCTGTGTCCAGAGCTGGTGCACTCTTACTCAGGCTGGAGTCTTCCCAGCTGGGCTGCTGCTGCCATCTGCTCTGCTGAGAGAGGGTTTTCAGTCTTTCTCCATCTCTTGTTCACCTCCTTTCTCCTGGGCTGGGCTGGAGGGTGAGCAGTCCAAGTGCCTCCAGTGCCGAGTGCCTGCCAAGGAGGAGACAGTCTCAGCAAACCAGATGGGAAACAGACGATCTGCTTCCCAGGGGACCTCCTGAAAGGAGCCTGCAGCAGGACCTGGAGCCAGGAGACTCAGCATCCTGTGCCTGCCATCATGGCTGACGGTTGCTTCTGCCTCTTGGATCCTGCCGCCAATCTCTCCCCCACGGGGGTGAGCAGGCAAAGCCCTGTCCTGCAGCTGTGTGTTAGTCCTGCTCCCGTCCCCTGGAGACCTGCTGCCCTGGGTGCCCCGACAAGAGAGAGTCGCTGCTGCTCTCAGCAGTGCCCATCACTGCCCGTACCCGGGGTGGCTGTTGGTCCTCCCCTGCAGAACAGGCTTCCCACGCCTCCCGTTCTGCCTGTGCTTGCTCTCGCCGCTCTTGCCACTGGATCTGCACTTGCTCCCACTCTGCAGGCAGCTGCCAGACCTCCTGGACGGGACAGAAATGCAGCAGCAGGCAGGATTAGTCTCAGCTCCTGGAGGGGCTTCCCTCGGGTCTGACCGGCGTTACTGCCCCTTGCCTCAGCCAGCTTTGCCCTTAACAGATCAGGGGCCCTGGAGCCATGCCAGACTCCTCAGCTCATGGCAAACACAGCTGAGTGGCCAAAAACATCCGCTGGCATCACCCCAGACAGGACTTGCACATTTTCCATAGCCCCTGGCCTGAAGAAAGTGTTTCATGACAACCTAGGAGACAATAACAGGCAGGGAGGGTGTGCAGCATTCCTTTTTGTGAAGAAGGTCTGAAGGAGGTGACAGACAGGTTACAGTGAATGCAAGGGATCCTTTCAGGAGGGCTCTCTGCACAAAGAGGCTTTTGCCGAGTCTCAAACAGCACGGTAGTAATGGCAAGGCACGTACCTGCAGCGCTCTCTTGCAGCCTTCAGATGACGGGAGCACAGCAGTGGGCCTGGCTGGAGAAGCTGTCCCCTGCCTGACTGCCTCCTTTGTCCTGGGGGAGCTGCCTGGGCATGGGGGGAGCACACTGCAAAGAGACACTGGGAGGAGTCGGCACAAGCATGGGGCAGGTTGGTCTCCCATTTTCACTGGGCATCAAAGCTCCCCAGGCTGGCAGAAGCAGCAGGGGAGGTGTGGCCATTTCCCACGGCAAGGGAGAGCCTTTTCTGAGCCCCACTGGGCTCGGGATGGGAGAGAGGTGACCCTCAGCTCTGTTGTAAGGACGAGGGAGGTAGGGTGCACAAACATCCTCTGCTTTCCCCACTAAGGGGCCTGTGATGGGGCAAACAAGCTCTGAATAAACGTGGGGCACGTGCCAGGGACCTTCCGGAGTCCCTACAGCCAGAGCGTCCCAAGGGGATGTCTATCCTATGTGAGTGCAGGGATCCCTTTCATCCCTAACCCAAGTGTCTCAGCTGGCAGAAGGCTTCTTCCCTGTGGCTTGCTGCCTGGTGCCTGGCCCCTGCATTGGCAGCACAGGCAGGGAAAGCTTCACTCATCTCTGCAGCAGCTTGCCAGGACACCCGTCTGCACCTGGGAGGAAGCTCTCTGGAGCAGCCCCATGGGGAGGGCATTTTAACCGGGCTGTGGTCACCCCTGGACAGCACGGACCCGTTCCTGTACTTCTTCTGGGCCTGGGCTTTTCTGCAGCCTTCTTGTGCCAGGTGGAGAAATCCTTGGCCACTGCTCCGCTGATAACAATGAACTGAAACCTGGAAAGCAAATGATGACACAGGCCTGAAGAAGGGTGACCCCCACCCTCTGCAGCTCCCCAGCACTAATCCTGTCGTGCCAGGCATGGCATCCCTTTCCCTTTGTGGGCACGCACAAGTTCTGCTGGCAACCTCCCCCCAGCACCAGAAAGTGTAGCTTTAACCCTGTGCAGTTGGTTCTGTCTGATGTGAACGATGTCAGGCTGGGCATGACAAACACTCGCCGTGCCCGATCACTCCAGGAGAACACAGGCCTCGCCCCAGCTCAACGTTAGCTAACCAGAAACAGTCACTGCAGGGCTGATCCCTGACTTGGTGCTGCGTGCCAAGCCCTGACAGCTCTGGAGTGGGAGCTGGGAAGCTGCCGGCTCAGTCTGCCAAGGGCTGCAGAGGAAACGCACTCACCTCGGGAGCGCGTGGGCAGGAGCATCCTGCATACCCCGAGCAGCGGTTGCTCCCCTGGAGAGAGCTGCGCCCGGCACCCACAGCCTCTGCAAAGCGGCACGGAGCTGTTAGAAGGTTTCCGAGGCAGTTTTCTCTTGGCTCCCAGAGAAAGCAGAGCTGTCTCCCACTCCAGAAGAGAGCCACTTCTCCAAACCTTTCTCCCAGATCCTCCCCCATGAACTTTAGCCCTTGCTCTGCTCTGGAGGAGCTGCACAGCAAACACTGAGACTGTGTTGTATATAAAAACACTGCAGGGCTTTTTGTCGGGCAAGGACACAGAAACTCGGGGGAGACTTTCTTTGCTCGTGGAGAGGACAGTGGGGCTGAGCACAGGGAAAGGCATTTGACTGGCCTGCCACATCCAGGCTGGTGAATGGTAACTGGGTGTCTCACCCTTCACCAGACTTCCCAGAGATGCTGAAGCAGCCCTCAAAACCTGAGCAACTTACAGTGTGAAGCAGTGCGATCAGGCTGACCTTGCTCTCCAGTCCCGTGACGCAGTCGTAATAAAACCGCACACACAGGATGTCATCTCTGCAGGACAGAACGCCGATGTCCTTGACGAAGGCGAGGCGCTGCCTGTTCGTCTGTTGGAAAGAGTAGAAGGATATGGTCTCTTGCACACAATCTTCCACCTTGGAGGAGGAGGATGAGGGCAACTATAGCAATGACAAACAGGAGGACAGACAGAATGAGGAGAAGAAACGTAAAGGAAAATGACAGGGAGTAGCAACAGGAGGTGGTAGAAGATGATCAGGAAGAGAAAGAGCGGAAGGAGGAAGTATTGTGAGCTAAATGTTCCAAGGCACACCTACAGCATTATCCAATGAGAAATTTAAAAAAAAACACACTTGGGAACCAGTCCCCATGGTCACCTTTTTTCCTTCTCCCCTTCCAGGTGACACTGGTCAAGCACAGGGCACCTGCACACAATCCCTGTACACAACTCCCCTGATGCTGGGTACCTGACACACCTTTAATAAACAACACACCCCCAGAGATTTTGTCTGTTCACCTTGAGCTGGGGAGAAGGTGTGTATATGGGTGAGAAAAATCTGCTTTATCCCTTCAGTTTTTACACCTCAGCAAAACCAGTGCAAGATTCGGACTAAGGGACAGCGAGAAAAGGACAGCTGAGAAAAGACTCAAAATGTTTTATTTAACATATAATTAATCTATGTCTAGCTTCTCCATTACCTAGCCTTTCTAAGTTACTTAAACACTCAGCCACACGCTCCGGCCGGCCCAGCTCCGGGGACTGTCCCCAGCTCCTCCCAGGGCACGAAGGAAGCCCTCCCCGACACCTTGGCTGGGCACAAAGGCCTCGCACACCTCCGCCCACCCCACCCCAAGGAGCTGCAAGATGCATCTCCCACTCTGCCGGCCAGCACCAGAGGCGCTGACGCTGCAGACCGCCACGCCGGCGGGACAAAAAGGAGCTGCCCCGTGGCCCTGCACCCATGGCCACCGTGCGGCCAATGGCCACCATGCGGCCAACGGCCACCTGGGGCGCCACGAGCCTCTCGAAGGAGGACCATGACCAAATCCAGGGCAAGCCAGGAAGGGGGAAAAAGCCCAGAGCGGAAAGAAAGGGGCGCAGGCCAAAAAGGGTGTCCCCGGGCGCTCTCTCATCCCGGTGGTAACCGGGGGCGCCCCTGCGGTCTCCCATCCAGCTACTGACCGGGGCCGCTCCTGCTTAGCTTCCCTGACACGCCCCTGCAGGGGAGGGTGGCTACACCCTGGCCCCCGCCAGCACCGGCCCCGGCGCGGCACTTAACTCCAGCGGCCCTTCCGCTCCAGCACCTCCACAGCTGCTTTCTACAACCTGCCACGCCTGACACTCTGCCCCCACAAACCCAGCCTAAACAAAAGCCTCTCACGCTGCCGCCACCCTCCTGGCACCCCAGGACACCACCTTCGCAGCCTCCCGCCTCCACACACACCACTGACGCCCACGGCGCACTTCACCTGACACCTTGCCGGCCACACGCACCCCAGCCTCGCTCCTCACATTCCCTCGGCAGAATGACCTGCAACAGACGGCCAAGGGCCGCCTTCTGCTGCAGGCCCTTGCTGCTGCGTGCCTTGATCAGCGTCGATCCTACCAGGGGCTGTGCGTGGGGCGATCGACGTCAATCGTGGGGGCATCCTCTCCCTCCCAAACACTGACAATTCATTACACCCACACGCCTCCCGTCAAACGCCTTGAGCCCCTGCTGCCAATCACGGCTCACCTCTCACGATGGCCAGAAGAAACCTTTCCCACCAGCAAAGCTGCTACTGCGCACGGGCTCAAGACGCTCTTGCCACAAATCAGGCCCACGTACACAACGCCCGAAACCAGAGGAGCCGGCAAGGACTCTCCTTCTGCAGCACCAATACTAAGCAACATTTATCCAAGTGGAAGAACACAGCCACAGCTAGAGCCTCCACACCATCCGCCGTCCGCAGGACAGACGGAAAGAAGGAATAAATAAAAGGTGATAAAAACACTCCAATGAAATGGCCAAAAACACGCAGTCTGGGAGGTTTGAAGTGGCCTGAAATCTTAGGGAGAGCGCTTTGGGGTATTCCAAGGAACCCTCGCCAACCTCTAGGCTTCTCACCAGCACAAATAGCGTTTGGCAGGCACTTAGCTCTACCTGGGACCTTCGTCCCCGCTGGCGCCAGCCTCCTCGACGGAGATGAACGGTTCACCCCATACGTCCCGTATCTACAGGGGAAGCTTCAGCAGAACAGGAAATACGCTCCAGGCTATCAGCCCGCACCCCCTGAAATACAGCTCCGTGACACACAGCCGGCACAGGACCTTCCCGTTCAAGTCTCTTCAGGGAAATCACAAGGAGAACCCAAACGGGAAGGGCCACATACGGTGCTAAAGGCTTTCACCACACTGTGGGTACCTCTAGGCTGCCTTTATTAACAACTCAGAGTTGGGCCATCACCTCGGTGAGTGGCAACAGCCAACAAAAAGCGCCCTCTCTACACATGAACTAACATACAATACAAAGAGTCTTTGGGGATTTTCCAGGAACTTTCAGCTCTCAATGCATCATCAGTTTCAAAAAGTCCATTGTATTCCACAGTTTCAGCTAGTTCTTCTCGTTCTCTTCTAACTCCCCTTCGGACACCGCTGTTCACTGATGCAGCCTTCGGTCATCGTGGTTACTTCTCTCCTGAACAATCTTCATCATAATTCACTTTTAGACTTCTGAGAAAAGACTCAAAATGTTTTATGTAACATATACTTAATCTATGTCTAGCTTCTCCATTACCTAGCCTGTCTAAGTTACTGAAACTCTCAGCGGTGTTCCTAGAGCATCGGTGCATACTGCATTGAACTGTCAAGTGTTGTTCCGAGAGCACCTGTGCTCTATTAAACCTGCAAAACAGTATCTATTTATCGATTATTCCTCCTATGAGTAATATCCTAAGAGAAAAGAGTTCTCTAAAGCTTGTGCCTTTTACATACGGTTTCACTACGTTCTTACTTGTACTGTTAAAGATTCAGGAAGAGAAAACTGGATGCCCCATTCTCCTCCCCACCGGCACCCACAGTGCTGGGGCTCTGCCATCAGTGCCCTGCCTGCCTGCCTGCCCGCTGCCTCCTCCTGCCCGCGCCTCCCACCGCCTCCCGCGACGCCACACGCTCCGGCCGGCCCAGCTCCGGGGACTGTCCCCAGCTCCTCCCAGGGCACGAAGGAAGCCCTCCCCGACACCTTGGCTGGGCACAAAGGCCTCGCACACCTCCGCCCACCCCACCCCAAGGAGCTGCAAGATGCATCTCCCACTCTGCCGGCCAGCACCAGAGGCGCTGACGCTGCAGACCGCCACGCCGGCGGGACAAAAAGGAGCTGCCCCGTGGCCCTGCACCCATGGCCACCGTGCGGCCAATGGCCACCATGCGGCCAACGGCCACCTGGGGCGCCACGAGCCTCTCGAAGGAGGACCATGACCAAATCCAGGGCAAGCCAGGAAGGGGGAAAAAGCCCAGAGCGGAAAGAAAGGGGCGCAGGCCAAAAAGGGTGTCCCCGGGCGCTCTCTCATCCCGGTGGTAACCGGGGGCGCCCCTGCGGTCTCCCATCCAGCTACTGACCGGGGCCGCTCCTGCTTAGCTTCCCTGACACGCCCCTGCAGGGGAGGGTGGCTACACCCTGGCCCCCGCCAGCACCGGCCCCGGCGCGGCACTTAACTCCAGCGGCCCTTCCGCTCCAGCACCTCCACAGCTGCTTTCTACAACCTGCCACGCCTGACACTCTGCCCCCACAAACCCAGCCTAAACAAAAGCCTCTCACGCTGCCGCCACCCTCCTGGCACCCCAGGACACCACCTTCGCAGCCTCCCGCCTCCACACACACCACTGACGCCCACGGCGCACTTCACCTGACACCTTGCCGGCCACACGCACCCCAGCCTCGCTCCTCACATTCCCTCGGCAGAATGACCTGCAACAGACGGCCAAGGGCCGCCTTCTGCTGCAGGCCCTTGCTGCTGCGTGCCTTGATCAGCGTCGATCCTACCAGGGGCTGTGCGTGGGGCGATCGACGTCAATCGTGGGGGCATCCTCTCCCTCCCAAACACTGACAATTCATTACACCCACACGCCTCCCGTCAAACGCCTTGAGCCCCTGCTGCCAATCACGGCTCACCTCTCACGATGGCCAGAAGAAACCTTTCCCACCAGCAAAGCTGCTACTGCGCACGGGCTCAAGACGCTCTTGCCACAAATCAGGCCCACGTACACAACGCCCGAAACCAGAGGAGCCGGCAAGGACTCTCCTTCTGCAGCACCAATACTAAGCAACATTTATCCAAGTGGAAGAACACAGCCACAGCTAGAGCCTCCACACCATCCGCCGTCCGCAGGACAGACGGAAAGAAGGAATAAATAAAAGGTGATAAAAACACTCCAATGAAATGGCCAAAAACACGCAGTCTGGGAGGTTTGAAGTGGCCTGAAATCTTAGGGAGAGCGCTTTGGGGTATTCCAAGGAACCCTCGCCAACCTCTAGGCTTCTCACCAGCACAAATAGCGTTTGGCAGGCACTTAGCTCTACCTGGGACCTTCGTCCCCGCTGGCGCCAGCCTCCTCGACGGAGATGAACGGTTCACCCCATACGTCCCGTATCTACAGGGGAAGCTTCAGCAGAACAGGAAATACGCTCCAGGCTATCAGCCCGCACCCCCTGAAATACAGCTCCGTGACACACAGCCGGCACAGGACCTTCCCGTTCAAGTCTCTTCAGGGAAATCACAAGGAGAACCCAAACGGGAAGGGCCACATACGGTGCTAAAGGCTTTCACCACACTGTGGGTACCTCTAGGCTGCCTTTATTAACAACTCAGAGTTGGGCCATCACCTCGGTGAGTGGCAACAGCCAACAAAAAGCGCCCTCTCTACACATGAACTAACATACAATACAAAGAGTCTTTGGGGATTTTCCAGGAACTTTCAGCTCTCAATGCATCATCAGTTTCAAAAAGTCCATTGTATTCCACAGTTTCAGCTAGTTCTTCTCGTTCTCTTCTAACTCCCCTTCGGACACCGCTGTTCACTGATGCAGCCTTCGGTCATCGTGGTTACTTCTCTCCTGAACAATCTTCATCATAATTCACTTTTAGACTTCTGAGAAAAGACTCAAAATGTTTTATGTAACATATACTTAATCTATGTCTAGCTTCTCCATTACCTAGCCTGTCTAAGTTACTGAAACTCTCAGCGGTGTTCCTAGAGCATCGGTGCATACTGCATTGAACTGTCAAGTGTTGTTCCGAGAGCACCTGTGCTCTATTAAACCTGCAAAACAGTATCTATTTATCGATTATTCCTCCTATGAGTAATATCCTAAGAGAAAAGAGTTCTCTAAAGCTTGTGCCTTTTACATACGGTTTCACTACGTTCTTACTTGTACTGTTAAAGATTCAGGAAGAGAAAACTGGATGCCCCATTCTCCTCCCCACCGGCACCCACAGTGCTGGGGCTCTGCCATCAGTGCCCTGCCTGCCTGCCTGCCCGCTGCCTCCTCCTGCCCGCGCCTCCCACCGCCTCCCGCGACGCCACACGCTCCGGCCGGCCCAGCTCCGGGGACTGTCCCCAGCTCCTCCCAGGGCACGAAGGAAGCCCTCCCCGACACCTTGGCTGGGCACAAAGGCCTCGCACACCTCCGCCCACCCCACCCCAAGGAGCTGCAAGATGCATCTCCCACTCTGCCGGCCAGCACCAGAGGCGCTGACGCTGCAGACCGCCACGCCGGCGGGACAAAAAGGAGCTGCCCCGTGGCCCTGCACCCATGGCCACCGTGCGGCCAATGGCCACCATGCGGCCAACGGCCACCTGGGGCGCCACGAGCCTCTCGAAGGAGGACCATGACCAAATCCAGGGCAAGCCAGGAAGGGGGAAAAAGCCCAGAGCGGAAAGAAAGGGGCGCAGGCCAAAAAGGGTGTCCCCGGGCGCTCTCTCATCCCGGTGGTAACCGGGGGCGCCCCTGCGGTCTCCCATCCAGCTACTGACCGGGGCCGCTCCTGCTTAGCTTCCCTGACACGCCCCTGCAGGGGAGGGTGGCTACACCCTGGCCCCCGCCAGCACCGGCCCCGGCGCGGCACTTAACTCCAGCGGCCCTTCCGCTCCAGCACCTCCACAGCTGCTTTCTACAACCTGCCACGCCTGACACTCTGCCCCCACAAACCCAGCCTAAACAAAAGCCTCTCACGCTGCCGCCACCCTCCTGGCACCCCAGGACACCACCTTCGCAGCCTCCCGCCTCCACACACACCACTGACGCCCACGGCGCACTTCACCTGACACCTTGCCGGCCACACGCACCCCAGCCTCGCTCCTCACATTCCCTCGGCAGAATGACCTGCAACAGACGGCCAAGGGCCGCCTTCTGCTGCAGGCCCTTGCTGCTGCGTGCCTTGATCAGCGTCGATCCTACCAGGGGCTGTGCGTGGGGCGATCGACGTCAATCGTGGGGGCATCCTCTCCCTCCCAAACACTGACAATTCATTACACCCACACGCCTCCCGTCAAACGCCTTGAGCCCCTGCTGCCAATCACGGCTCACCTCTCACGATGGCCAGAAGAAACCTTTCCCACCAGCAAAGCTGCTACTGCGCACGGGCTCAAGACGCTCTTGCCACAAATCAGGCCCACGTACACAACGCCCGAAACCAGAGGAGCCGGCAAGGACTCTCCTTCTGCAGCACCAATACTAAGCAACATTTATCCAAGTGGAAGAACACAGCCACAGCTAGAGCCTCCACACCATCCGCCGTCCGCAGGACAGACGGAAAGAAGGAATAAATAAAAGGTGATAAAAACACTCCAATGAAATGGCCAAAAACACGCAGTCTGGGAGGTTTGAAGTGGCCTGAAATCTTAGGGAGAGCGCTTTGGGGTATTCCAAGGAACCCTCGCCAACCTCTAGGCTTCTCACCAGCACAAATAGCGTTTGGCAGGCACTTAGCTCTACCTGGGACCTTCGTCCCCGCTGGCGCCAGCCTCCTCGACGGAGATGAACGGTTCACCCCATACGTCCTGTATCTACAGGGGAAGCTTCAGCAGAACAGGAAATACGCTCCAGGCTATCAGCCCGCACCCCCTGAAATACAGCTCCGTGACACACAGCCGGCACAGGACCTTCCCGTTCAAGTCTCTTCAGGGAAATCACAAGGAGAACCCAAACGGGAAGGGCCACATACGGTGCTAAAGGCTTTCACCACACTGTGGGTACCTCTAGGCTGCCTTTATTAACAACTCAGAGTTGGGCCATCACCTCGGTGAGTGGCAACAGCCAACAAAAAGCGCCCTCTCTACACATGAACTAACATACAATACAAAGAGTCTTTGGGGATTTTCCAGGAACTTTCAGCTCTCAATGCATCATCAGTTTCAAAAAGTCCATTGTATTCCACAGTTTCAGCTAGTTCTTCTCGTTCTCTTCTAACTCCCCTTCGGACACCGCTGTTCACTGATGCAGCCTTCGGTCATCGTGGTTACTTCTCTCCTGAACAATCTTCATCATAATTCACTTTTAGACTTCTGAGAAAAGACTCAAAATGTTTTATGTAACATATACTTAATCTATGTCTAGCTTCTCCATTACCTAGCCTGTCTAAGTTACTGAAACTCTCAGCGGTGTTCCTAGAGCATCGGTGCATACTGCATTGAACTGTCAAGTGTTGTTCCGAGAGCACCTGTGCTCTATTAAACCTGCAAAACAGTATCTATTTATCGATTATTCCTCCTATGAGTAATATCCTAAGAGAAAAGAGTTCTCTAAAGCTTGTGCCTTTTACATACGGTTTCACTACGTTCTTACTTGTACTGTTAAAGATTCAGGAAGAGAAAACTGGATGCCCCATTCTCCTCCCCACCGGCACCCACAGTGCTGGGGCTCTGCCATCAGTGCCCTGCCTGCCTGCCTGCCCGCTGCCTCCTCCTGCCCGCGCCTCCCACCGCCTCCCGCGACGCCACACGCTCCGGCCGGCCCAGCTCCGGGGACTGTCCCCAGCTCCTCCCAGGGCACGAAGGAAGCCCTCCCCGACACCTTGGCTGGGCACAAAGGCCTCGCACACCTCCGCCCACCCCACCCCAAGGAGCTGCAAGATGCATCTCCCACTCTGCCGGCCAGCACCAGAGGCGCTGACGCTGCAGACCGCCACGCCGGCGGGACAAAAAGGAGCTGCCCCGTGGCCCTGCACCCATGGCCACCGTGCGGCCAATGGCCACCATGCGGCCAACGGCCACCTGGGGCGCCACGAGCCTCTCGAAGGAGGACCATGACCAAATCCAGGGCAAGCCAGGAAGGGGGAAAAAGCCCAGAGCGGAAAGAAAGGGGCGCAGGCCAAAAAGGGTGTCCCCGGGCGCTCTCTCATCCCGGTGGTAACCGGGGGCGCCCCTGCGGTCTCCCATCCAGCTACTGACCGGGGCCGCTCCTGCTTAGCTTCCCTGACACGCCCCTGCAGGGGAGGGTGGCTACACCCTGGCCCCCGCCAGCACCGGCCCCGGCGCGGCACTTAACTCCAGCAGCCCTTCCGCTCCAGCACCTCCACAGCTGCTTTCTACAACCTGCCACGCCTGACACTCTGCCCCCACAAACCCAGCCTAAACAAAAGCCTCTCACGCTGCCGCCACCCTCCTGGCACCCCAGGACACCACCTTCGCAGCCTCCCGCCTCCACACACACCACTGACGCCCACGGCGCACTTCACCTGACACCTTGCCGGCCACACGCACCCCAGCCTCGCTCCTCACATTCCCTCGGCAGAATGACCTGCAACAGACGGCCAAGGGCCGCCTTCTGCTGCAGGCCCTTGCTGCTGCGTGCCTTGATCAGCGTCGATCCTACCAGGGGCTGTGCGTGGGGCGATCGACGTCAATCGTGGGGGCATCCTCTCCCTCCCAAACACTGACAATTCATTACACCCACACGCCTCCCGTCAAACGCCTTGAGCCCCTGCTGCCAATCACGGCTCACCTCTCACGATGGCCAGAAGAAACCTTTCCCACCAGCAAAGCTGCTACTGCGCACGGGCTCAAGACGCTCTTGCCACAAATCAGGCCCACGTACACAACGCCCGAAACCAGAGGAGCCGGCAAGGACTCTCCTTCTGCAGCACCAATACTAAGCAACATTTATCCAAGTGGAAGAACACAGCCACAGCTAGAGCCTCCACACCATCCGCCGTCCGCAGGACAGACGGAAAGAAGGAATAAATAAAAGGTGATAAAAACACTCCAATGAAATGGCCAAAAACACGCAGTCTGGGAGGTTTGAAGTGGCCTGAAATCTTAGGGAGAGCGCTTTGGGGTATTCCAAGGAACCCTCGCCAACCTCTAGGCTTCTCACCAGCACAAATAGCGTTTGGCAGGCACTTAGCTCTACCTGGGACCTTCGTCCCCGCTGGCGCCAGCCTCCTCGACGGAGATGAACGGTTCACCCCATACGTCCCGTATCTACAGGGGAAGCTTCAGCAGAACAGGAAATACGCTCCAGGCTATCAGCCCGCACCCCCTGAAATACAGCTCCGTGACACACAGCCGGCACAGGACCTTCCCGTTCAAGTCTCTTCAGGGAAATCACAAGGAGAACCCAAACGGGAAGGGCCACATACGGTGCTAAAGGCTTTCACCACACTGTGGGTACCTCTAGGCTGCCTTTATTAACAACTCAGAGTTGGGCCATCACCTCGGTGAGTGGCAACAGCCAACAAAAAGCGCCCTCTCTACACATGAACTAACATACAATACAAAGAGTCTTTGGGGATTTTCCAGGAACTTTCAGCTCTCAATGCATCATCAGTTTCAAAAAGTCCATTGTATTCCACAGTTTCAGCTAGTTCTTCTCGTTCTCTTCTAACTCCCCTTCGGACACCGCTGTTCACTGATGCAGCCTTCGGTCATCGTGGTTACTTCTCTCCTGAACAATCTTCATCATAATTCACTTTTAGACTTCTGAGAAAAGACTCAAAATGTTTTATGTAACATATACTTAATCTATGTCTAGCTTCTCCATTACCTAGCCTGTCTAAGTTACTGAAACTCTCAGCGGTGTTCCTAGAGCATCGGTGCATACTGCATTGAACTGTCAAGTGTTGTTCCGAGAGCACCTGTGCTCTATTAAACCTGCAAAACAGTATCTATTTATCGATTATTCCTCCTATGAGTAATATCCTAAGAGAAAAGAGTTCTCTAAAGCTTGTGCCTTTTACATACGGTTTCACTACGTTCTTACTTGTACTGTTAAAGATTCAGGAAGAGAAAACTGGATGCCCCATTCTCCTCCCCACCGGCACCCACAGTGCTGGGGCTCTGCCATCAGTGCCCTGCCTGCCTGCCTGCCCGCTGCCTCCTCCTGCCCGCGCCTCCCACCGCCTCCCGCGACGCCACACGCTCCGGCCGGCCCAGCTCCGGGGACTGTCCCCAGCTCCTCCCAGGGCACGAAGGAAGCCCTCCCCGACACCTTGGCTGGGCACAAAGGCCTCGCACACCTCCGCCCACCCCACCCCAAGGAGCTGCAAGATGCATCTCCCACTCTGCCGGCCAGCACCAGAGGCGCTGACGCTGCAGACCGCCACGCCGGCGGGACAAAAAGGAGCTGCCCCGTGGCCCTGCACCCATGGCCACCGTGCGGCCAATGGCCACCATGCGGCCAACGGCCACCTGGGGCGCCACGAGCCTCTCGAAGGAGGACCATGACCAAATCCAGGGCAAGCCAGGAAGGGGGAAAAAGCCCAGAGCGGAAAGAAAGGGGCGCAGGCCAAAAAGGGTGTCCCCGGGCGCTCTCTCATCCCGGTGGTAACCGGGGGCGCCCCTGCGGTCTCCCATCCAGCTACTGACCGGGGCCGCTCCTGCTTAGCTTCCCTGACACGCCCCTGCAGGGGAGGGTGGCTACACCCTGGCCCCCGCCAGCACCGGCCCCGGCGCGGCACTTAACTCCAGCGGCCCTTCCGCTCCAGCACCTCCACAGCTGCTTTCTACAACCTGCCACGCCTGACACTCTGCCCCCACAAACCCAGCCTAAACAAAAGCCTCTCACGCTGCCGCCACCCTCCTGGCACCCCAGGACACCACCTTCGCAGCCTCCCGCCTCCACACACACCACTGACGCCCACGGCGCACTTCACCTGACACCTTGCCGGCCACACGCACCCCAGCCTCGCTCCTCACATTCCCTCGGCAGAATGACCTGCAACAGACGGCCAAGGGCCGCCTTCTGCTGCAGGCCCTTGCTGCTGCGTGCCTTGATCAGCGTCGATCCTACCAGGGGCTGTGCGTGGGGCGATCGACGTCAATCGTGGGGGCATCCTCTCCCTCCCAAACACTGACAATTCATTACACCCACACGCCTCCCGTCAAACGCCTTGAGCCCCTGCTGCCAATCACGGCTCACCTCTCACGATGGCCAGAAGAAACCTTTCCCACCAGCAAAGCTGCTACTGCGCACGGGCTCAAGACGCTCTTGCCACAAATCAGGCCCACGTACACAACGCCCGAAACCAGAGGAGCCGGCAAGGACTCTCCTTCTGCAGCACCAATACTAAGCAACATTTATCCAAGTGGAAGAACACAGCCACAGCTAGAGCCTCCACACCATCCGCCGTCCGCAGGACAGACGGAAAGAAGGAATAAATAAAAGGTGATAAAAACACTCCAATGAAATGGCCAAAAACACGCAGTCTGGGAGGTTTGAAGTGGCCTGAAATCTTAGGGAGAGCGCTTTGGGGTATTCCAAGGAACCCTCGCCAACCTCTAGGCTTCTCACCAGCACAAATAGCGTTTGGCAGGCACTTAGCTCTACCTGGGACCTTCGTCCCCGCTGGCGCCAGCCTCCTCGACGGAGATGAACGGTTCACCCCATACGTCCCGTATCTACAGGGGAAGCTTCAGCAGAACAGGAAATACGCTCCAGGCTATCAGCCCGCACCCCCTGAAATACAGCTCCGTGACACACAGCCGGCACAGGACCTTCCCGTTCAAGTCTCTTCAGGGAAATCACAAGGAGAACCCAAACGGGAAGGGCCACATACGGTGCTAAAGGCTTTCACCACACTGTGGGTACCTCTAGGCTGCCTTTATTAACAACTCAGAGTTGGGCCATCACCTCGGTGAGTGGCAACAGCCAACAAAAAGCGCCCTCTCTACACATGAACTAACATACAATACAAAGAGTCTTTGGGGATTTTCCAGGAACTTTCAGCTCTCAATGCATCATCAGTTTCAAAAAGTCCATTGTATTCCACAGTTTCAGCTAGTTCTTCTCGTTCTCTTCTAACTCCCCTTCGGACACCGCTGTTCACTGATGCAGCCTTCGGTCATCGTGGTTACTTCTCTCCTGAACAATCTTCATCATAATTCACTTTTAGACTTCTGAGAAAAGACTCAAAATGTTTTATGTAACATATACTTAATCTATGTCTAGCTTCTCCATTACCTAGCCTGTCTAAGTTACTGAAACTCTCAGCGGTGTTCCTAGAGCATCGGTGCATACTGCATTGAACTGTCAAGTGTTGTTCCGAGAGCACCTGTGCTCTATTAAACCTGCAAAACAGTATCTATTTATCGATTATTCCTCCTATGAGTAATATCCTAAGAGAAAAGAGTTCTCTAAAGCTTGTGCCTTTTACATACGGTTTCACTACGTTCTTACTTGTACTGTTAAAGATTCAGGAAGAGAAAACTGGATGCCCCATTCTCCTCCCCACCGGCACCCACAGTGCTGGGGCTCTGCCATCAGTGCCCTGCCTGCCTGCCTGCCCGCTGCCTCCTCCTGCCCGCGCCTCCCACCGCCTCCCGCGACGCCACACGCTCCGGCCGGCCCAGCTCCGGGGACTGTCCCCAGCTCCTCCCAGGGCACGAAGGAAGCCCTCCCCGACACCTTGGCTGGGCACAAAGGCCTCGCACACCTCCGCCCACCCCACCCCAAGGAGCTGCAAGATGCATCTCCCACTCTGCCGGCCAGCACCAGAGGCGCTGACGCTGCAGACCGCCACGCCGGCGGGACAAAAAGGAGCTGCCCCGTGGCCCTGCACCCATGGCCACCGTGCGGCCAATGGCCACCATGCGGCCAACGGCCACCTGGGGCGCCACGAGCCTCTCGAAGGAGGACCATGACCAAATCCAGGGCAAGCCAGGAAGGGGGAAAAAGCCCAGAGCGGAAAGAAAGGGGCGCAGGCCAAAAAGGGTGTCCCCGGGCGCTCTCTCATCCCGGTGGTAACCGGGGGCGCCCCTGCGGTCTCCCATCCAGCTACTGACCGGGGCCGCTCCTGCTTAGCTTCCCTGACACGCCCCTGCAGGGGAGGGTGGCTACACCCTGGCCCCCGCCAGCACCGGCCCCGGCGCGGCACTTAACTCCAGCGGCCCTTCCGCTCCAGCACCTCCACAGCTGCTTTCTACAACCTGCCACGCCTGACACTCTGCCCCCACAAACCCAGCCTAAACAAAAGCCTCTCACGCTGCCGCCACCCTCCTGGCACCCCAGGACACCACCTTCGCAGCCTCCCGCCTCCACACACACCACTGACGCCCACGGCGCACTTCACCTGACACCTTGCCGGCCACACGCACCCCAGCCTCGCTCCTCACATTCCCTCGGCAGAATGACCTGCAACAGACGGCCAAGGGCCGCCTTCTGCTGCAGGCCCTTGCTGCTGCGTGCCTTGATCAGCGTCGATCCTACCAGGGGCTGTGCGTGGGGCGATCGACGTCAATCGTGGGGGCATCCTCTCCCTCCCAAACACTGACAATTCATTACACCCACACGCCTCCCGTCAAACGCCTTGAGCCCCTGCTGCCAATCACGGCTCACCTCTCACGATGGCCAGAAGAAACCTTTCCCACCAGCAAAGCTGCTACTGCGCACGGGCTCAAGACGCTCTTGCCACAAATCAGGCCCACGTACACAACGCCCGAAACCAGAGGAGCCGGCAAGGACTCTCCTTCTGCAGCACCAATACTAAGCAACATTTATCCAAGTGGAAGAACACAGCCACAGCTAGAGCCTCCACACCATCCGCCGTCCGCAGGACAGACGGAAAGAAGGAATAAATAAAAGGTGATAAAAACACTCCAATGAAATGGCCAAAAACACGCAGTCTGGGAGGTTTGAAGTGGCCTGAAATCTTAGGGAGAGCGCTTTGGGGTATTCCAAGGAACCCTCGCCAACCTCTAGGCTTCTCACCAGCACAAATAGCGTTTGGCAGGCACTTAGCTCTACCTGGGACCTTCGTCCCCGCTGGCGCCAGCCTCCTCGACGGAGATGAACGGTTCACCCCATACGTCCCGTATCTACAGGGGAAGCTTCAGCAGAACAGGAAATACGCTCCAGGCTATCAGCCCGCACCCCCTGAAATACAGCTCCGTGACACACAGCCGGCACAGGACCTTCCCGTTCAAGTCTCTTCAGGGAAATCACAAGGAGAACCCAAACGGGAAGGGCCACATACGGTGCTAAAGGCTTTCACCACACTGTGGGTACCTCTAGGCTGCCTTTATTAACAACTCAGAGTTGGGCCATCACCTCGGTGAGTGGCAACAGCCAACAAAAAGCGCCCTCTCTACACATGAACTAACATACAATACAAAGAGTCTTTGGGGATTTTCCAGGAACTTTCAGCTCTCAATGCATCATCAGTTTCAAAAAGTCCATTGTATTCCACAGTTTCAGCTAGTTCTTCTCGTTCTCTTCTAACTCCCCTTCGGACACCGCTGTTCACTGATGCAGCCTTCGGTCATCGTGGTTACTTCTCTCCTGAACAATCTTCATCATAATTCACTTTTAGACTTCTGAGAAAAGACTCAAAATGTTTTATGTAACATATACTTAATCTATGTCTAGCTTCTCCATTACCTAGCCTGTCTAAGTTACTGAAACTCTCAGCGGTGTTCCTAGAGCATCGGTGCATACTGCATTGAACTGTCAAGTGTTGTTCCGAGAGCACCTGTGCTCTATTAAACCTGCAAAACAGTATCTATTTATCGATTATTCCTCCTATGAGTAATATCCTAAGAGAAAAGAGTTCTCTAAAGCTTGTGCCTTTTACATACGGTTTCACTACGTTCTTACTTGTACTGTTAAAGATTCAGGAAGAGAAAACTGGATGCCCCATTCTCCTCCCCACCGGCACCCACAGTGCTGGGGCTCTGCCATCAGTGCCCTGCCTGCCTGCCTGCCCGCTGCCTCCTCCTGCCCGCGCCTCCCACCGCCTCCCGCGACGCCACACGCTCCGGCCGGCCCAGCTCCGGGGACTGTCCCCAGCTCCTCCCAGGGCACGAAGGAAGCCCTCCCCGACACCTTGGCTGGGCACAAAGGCCTCGCACACCTCCGCCCACCCCACCCCAAGGAGCTGCAAGATGCATCTCCCACTCTGCCGGCCAGCACCAGAGGCGCTGACGCTGCAGACCGCCACGCCGGCGGGACAAAAAGGAGCTGCCCCGTGGCCCTGCACCCATGGCCACCGTGCGGCCAATGGCCACCATGCGGCCAACGGCCACCTGGGGCGCCACGAGCCTCTCGAAGGAGGACCATGACCAAATCCAGGGCAAGCCAGGAAGGGGGAAAAAGCCCAGAGCGGAAAGAAAGGGGCGCAGGCCAAAAAGGGTGTCCCCGGGCGCTCTCTCATCCCGGTGGTAACCGGGGGCGCCCCTGCGGTCTCCCATCCAGCTACTGACCGGGGCCGCTCCTGCTTAGCTTCCCTGACACGCCCCTGCAGGGGAGGGTGGCTACACCCTGGCCCCCGCCAGCACCGGCCCCGGCGCGGCACTTAACTCCAGCGGCCCTTCCGCTCCAGCACCTCCACAGCTGCTTTCTACAACCTGCCACGCCTGACACTCTGCCCCCACAAACCCAGCCTAAACAAAAGCCTCTCACGCTGCCGCCACCCTCCTGGCACCCCAGGACACCACCTTCGCAGCCTCCCGCCTCCACACACACCACTGACGCCCACGGCGCACTTCACCTGACACCTTGCCGGCCACACGCACCCCAGCCTCGCTCCTCACATTCCCTCGGCAGAATGACCTGCAACAGACGGCCAAGGGCCGCCTTCTGCTGCAGGCCCTTGCTGCTGCGTGCCTTGATCAGCGTCGATCCTACCAGGGGCTGTGCGTGGGGCGATCGACGTCAATCGTGGGGGCATCCTCTCCCTCCCAAACACTGACAATTCATTACACCCACACGCCTCCCGTCAAACGCCTTGAGCCCCTGCTGCCAATCACGGCTCACCTCTCACGATGGCCAGAAGAAACCTTTCCCACCAGCAAAGCTGCTACTGCGCACGGGCTCAAGACGCTCTTGCCACAAATCAGGCCCACGTACACAACGCCCGAAACCAGAGGAGCCGGCAAGGACTCTCCTTCTGCAGCACCAATACTAAGCAACATTTATCCAAGTGGAAGAACACAGCCACAGCTAGAGCCTCCACACCATCCGCCGTCCGCAGGACAGACGGAAAGAAGGAATAAATAAAAGGTGATAAAAACACTCCAATGAAATGGCCAAAAACACGCAGTCTGGGAGGTTTGAAGTGGCCTGAAATCTTAGGGAGAGCGCTTTGGGGTATTCCAAGGAACCCTCGCCAACCTCTAGGCTTCTCACCAGCACAAATAGCGTTTGGCAGGCACTTAGCTCTACCTGGGACCTTCGTCCCCGCTGGCGCCAGCCTCCTCGACGGAGATGAACGGTTCACCCCATACGTCCCGTATCTACAGGGGAAGCTTCAGCAGAACAGGAAATACGCTCCAGGCTATCAGCCCGCACCCCCTGAAATACAGCTCCGTGACACACAGCCGGCACAGGACCTTCCCGTTCAAGTCTCTTCAGGGAAATCACAAGGAGAACCCAAACGGGAAGGGCCACATACGGTGCTAAAGGCTTTCACCACACTGTGGGTACCTCTAGGCTGCCTTTATTAACAACTCAGAGTTGGGCCATCACCTCGGTGAGTGGCAACAGCCAACAAAAAGCGCCCTCTCTACACATGAACTAACATACAATACAAAGAGTCTTTGGGGATTTTCCAGGAACTTTCAGCTCTCAATGCATCATCAGTTTCAAAAAGTCCATTGTATTCCACAGTTTCAGCTAGTTCTTCTCGTTCTCTTCTAACTCCCCTTCGGACACCGCTGTTCACTGATGCAGCCTTCGGTCATCGTGGTTACTTCTCTCCTGAACAATCTTCATCATAATTCACTTTTAGACTTCTGAGAAAAGACTCAAAATGTTTTATGTAACATATACTTAATCTATGTCTAGCTTCTCCATTACCTAGCCTGTCTAAGTTACTGAAACTCTCAGCGGTGTTCCTAGAGCATCGGTGCATACTGCATTGAACTGTCAAGTGTTGTTCCGAGAGCACCTGTGCTCTATTAAACCTGCAAAACAGTATCTATTTATCGATTATTCCTCCTATGAGTAATATCCTAAGAGAAAAGAGTTCTCTAAAGCTTGTGCCTTTTACATACGGTTTCACTACGTTCTTACTTGTACTGTTAAAGATTCAGGAAGAGAAAACTGGATGCCCCATTCTCCTCCCCACCGGCACCCACAGTGCTGGGGCTCTGCCATCAGTGCCCTGCCTGCCTGCCTGCCCGCTGCCTCCTCCTGCCCGCGCCTCCCACCGCCTCCCGCGACGCCACACGCTCCGGCCGGCCCAGCTCCGGGGACTGTCCCCAGCTCCTCCCAGGGCACGAAGGAAGCCCTCCCCGACACCTTGGCTGGGCACAAAGGCCTCGCACACCTCCGCCCACCCCACCCCAAGGAGCTGCAAGATGCATCTCCCACTCTGCCGGCCAGCACCAGAGGCGCTGACGCTGCAGACCGCCACGCCGGCGGGACAAAAAGGAGCTGCCCCGTGGCCCTGCACCCATGGCCACCGTGCGGCCAATGGCCACCATGCGGCCAACGGCCACCTGGGGCGCCACGAGCCTCTCGAAGGAGGACCATGACCAAATCCAGGGCAAGCCAGGAAGGGGGAAAAAGCCCAGAGCGGAAAGAAAGGGGCGCAGGCCAAAAAGGGTGTCCCCGGGCGCTCTCTCATCCCGGTGGTAACCGGGGGCGCCCCTGCGGTCTCCCATCCAGCTACTGACCGGGGCCGCTCCTGCTTAGCTTCCCTGACACGCCCCTGCAGGGGAGGGTGGCTACACCCTGGCCCCCGCCAGCACCGGCCCCGGCGCGGCACTTAACTCCAGCGGCCCTTCCGCTCCAGCACCTCCACAGCTGCTTTCTACAACCTGCCACGCCTGACACTCTGCCCCCACAAACCCAGCCTAAACAAAAGCCTCTCACGCTGCCGCCACCCTCCTGGCACCCCAGGACACCACCTTCGCAGCCTCCCGCCTCCACACACACCACTGACGCCCACGGCGCACTTCACCTGACACCTTGCCGGCCACACGCACCCCAGCCTCGCTCCTCACATTCCCTCGGCAGAATGACCTGCAACAGACGGCCAAGGGCCGCCTTCTGCTGCAGGCCCTTGCTGCTGCGTGCCTTGATCAGCGTCGATCCTACCAGGGGCTGTGCGTGGGGCGATCGACGTCAATCGTGGGGGCATCCTCTCCCTCCCAAACACTGACAATTCATTACACCCACACGCCTCCCGTCAAACGCCTTGAGCCCCTGCTGCCAATCACGGCTCACCTCTCACGATGGCCAGAAGAAACCTTTCCCACCAGCAAAGCTGCTACTGCGCACGGGCTCAAGACGCTCTTGCCACAAATCAGGCCCACGTACACAACGCCCGAAACCAGAGGAGCCGGCAAGGACTCTCCTTCTGCAGCACCAATACTAAGCAACATTTATCCAAGTGGAAGAACACAGCCACAGCTAGAGCCTCCACACCATCCGCCGTCCGCAGGACAGACGGAAAGAAGGAATAAATAAAAGGTGATAAAAACACTCCAATGAAATGGCCAAAAACACGCAGTCTGGGAGGTTTGAAGTGGCCTGAAATCTTAGGGAGAGCGCTTTGGGGTATTCCAAGGAACCCTCGCCAACCTCTAGGCTTCTCACCAGCACAAATAGCGTTTGGCAGGCACTTAGCTCTACCTGGGACCTTCGTCCCCGCTGGCGCCAGCCTCCTCGACGGAGATGAACGGTTCACCCCATACGTCCCGTATCTACAGGGGAAGCTTCAGCAGAACAGGAAATACGCTCCAGGCTATCAGCCCGCACCCCCTGAAATACAGCTCCGTGACACACAGCCGGCACAGGACCTTCCCGTTCAAGTCTCTTCAGGGAAATCACAAGGAGAACCCAAACGGGAAGGGCCACATACGGTGCTAAAGGCTTTCACCACACTGTGGGTACCTCTAGGCTGCCTTTATTAACAACTCAGAGTTGGGCCATCACCTCGGTGAGTGGCAACAGCCAACAAAAAGCGCCCTCTCTACACATGAACTAACATACAATACAAAGAGTCTTTGGGGATTTTCCAGGAACTTTCAGCTCTCAATGCATCATCAGTTTCAAAAAGTCCATTGTATTCCACAGTTTCAGCTAGTTCTTCTCGTTCTCTTCTAACTCCCCTTCGGACACCGCTGTTCACTGATGCAGCCTTCGGTCATCGTGGTTACTTCTCTCCTGAACAATCTTCATCATAATTCACTTTTAGACTTCTGAGAAAAGACTCAAAATGTTTTATGTAACATATACTTAATCTATGTCTAGCTTCTCCATTACCTAGCCTGTCTAAGTTACTGAAACTCTCAGCGGTGTTCCTAGAGCATCGGTGCATACTGCATTGAACTGTCAAGTGTTGTTCCGAGAGCACCTGTGCTCTATTAAACCTGCAAAACAGTATCTATTTATCGATTATTCCTCCTATGAGTAATATCCTAAGAGAAAAGAGTTCTCTAAAGCTTGTGCCTTTTACATACGGTTTCACTACGTTCTTACTTGTACTGTTAAAGATTCAGGAAGAGAAAACTGGATGCCCCATTCTCCTCCCCACCGGCACCCACAGTGCTGGGGCTCTGCCATCAGTGCCCTGCCTGCCTGCCTGCCCGCTGCCTCCTCCTGCCCGCGCCTCCCACCGCCTCCCGCGACGCCACACGCTCCGGCCGGCCCAGCTCCGGGGACTGTCCCCAGCTCCTCCCAGGGCACGAAGGAAGCCCTCCCCGACACCTTGGCTGGGCACAAAGGCCTCGCACACCTCCGCCCACCCCACCCCAAGGAGCTGCAAGATGCATCTCCCACTCTGCCGGCCAGCACCAGAGGCGCTGACGCTGCAGACCGCCACGCCGGCGGGACAAAAAGGAGCTGCCCCGTGGCCCTGCACCCATGGCCACCGTGCGGCCAATGGCCACCATGCGGCCAACGGCCACCTGGGGCGCCACGAGCCTCTCGAAGGAGGACCATGACCAAATCCAGGGCAAGCCAGGAAGGGGGAAAAAGCCCAGAGCGGAAAGAAAGGGGCGCAGGCCAAAAAGGGTGTCCCCGGGCGCTCTCTCATCCCGGTGGTAACCGGGGGCGCCCCTGCGGTCTCCCATCCAGCTACTGACCGGGGCCGCTCCTGCTTAGCTTCCCTGACACGCCCCTGCAGGGGAGGGTGGCTACACCCTGGCCCCCGCCAGCACCGGCCCCGGCGCGGCACTTAACTCCAGCGGCCCTTCCGCTCCAGCACCTCCACAGCTGCTTTCTACAACCTGCCACGCCTGACACTCTGCCCCCACAAACCCAGCCTAAACAAAAGCCTCTCACGCTGCCGCCACCCTCCTGGCACCCCAGGACACCACCTTCGCAGCCTCCCGCCTCCACACACACCACTGACGCCCACGGCGCACTTCACCTGACACCTTGCCGGCCACACGCACCCCAGCCTCGCTCCTCACATTCCCTCGGCAGAATGACCTGCAACAGACGGCCAAGGGCCGCCTTCTGCTGCAGGCCCTTGCTGCTGCGTGCCTTGATCAGCGTCGATCCTACCAGGGGCTGTGCGTGGGGCGATCGACGTCAATCGTGGGGGCATCCTCTCCCTCCCAAACACTGACAATTCATTACACCCACACGCCTCCCGTCAAACGCCTTGAGCCCCTGCTGCCAATCACGGCTCACCTCTCACGATGGCCAGAAGAAACCTTTCCCACCAGCAAAGCTGCTACTGCGCACGGGCTCAAGACGCTCTTGCCACAAATCAGGCCCACGTACACAACGCCCGAAACCAGAGGAGCCGGCAAGGACTCTCCTTCTGCAGCACCAATACTAAGCAACATTTATCCAAGTGGAAGAACACAGCCACAGCTAGAGCCTCCACACCATCCGCCGTCCGCAGGACAGACGGAAAGAAGGAATAAATAAAAGGTGATAAAAACACTCCAATGAAATGGCCAAAAACACGCAGTCTGGGAGGTTTGAAGTGGCCTGAAATCTTAGGGAGAGCGCTTTGGGGTATTCCAAGGAACCCTCGCCAACCTCTAGGCTTCTCACCAGCACAAATAGCGTTTGGCAGGCACTTAGCTCTACCTGGGACCTTCGTCCCCGCTGGCGCCAGCCTCCTCGACGGAGATGAACGGTTCACCCCATACGTCCCGTATCTACAGGGGAAGCTTCAGCAGAACAGGAAATACGCTCCAGGCTATCAGCCCGCACCCCCTGAAATACAGCTCCGTGACACACAGCCGGCACAGGACCTTCCCGTTCAAGTCTCTTCAGGGAAATCACAAGGAGAACCCAAACGGGAAGGGCCACATACGGTGCTAAAGGCTTTCACCACACTGTGGGTACCTCTAGGCTGCCTTTATTAACAACTCAGAGTTGGGCCATCACCTCGGTGAGTGGCAACAGCCAACAAAAAGCGCCCTCTCTACACATGAACTAACATACAATACAAAGAGTCTTTGGGGATTTTCCAGGAACTTTCAGCTCTCAATGCATCATCAGTTTCAAAAAGTCCATTGTATTCCACAGTTTCAGCTAGTTCTTCTCGTTCTCTTCTAACTCCCCTTCGGACACCGCTGTTCACTGATGCAGCCTTCGGTCATCGTGGTTACTTCTCTCCTGAACAATCTTCATCATAATTCACTTTTAGACTTCTGAGAAAAGACTCAAAATGTTTTATGTAACATATACTTAATCTATGTCTAGCTTCTCCATTACCTAGCCTGTCTAAGTTACTGAAACTCTCAGCGGTGTTCCTAGAGCATCGGTGCATACTGCATTGAACTGTCAAGTGTTGTTCCGAGAGCACCTGTGCTCTATTAAACCTGCAAAACAGTATCTATTTATCGATTATTCCTCCTATGAGTAATATCCTAAGAGAAAAGAGTTCTCTAAAGCTTGTGCCTTTTACATACGGTTTCACTACGTTCTTACTTGTACTGTTAAAGATTCAGGAAGAGAAAACTGGATGCCCCATTCTCCTCCCCACCGGCACCCACAGTGCTGGGGCTCTGCCATCAGTGCCCTGCCTGCCTGCCTGCCCGCTGCCTCCTCCTGCCCGCGCCTCCCACCGCCTCCCGCGACGCCACACGCTCCGGCCGGCCCAGCTCCGGGGACTGTCCCCAGCTCCTCCCAGGGCACGAAGGAAGCCCTCCCCGACACCTTGGCTGGGCACAAAGGCCTCGCACACCTCCGCCCACCCCACCCCAAGGAGCTGCAAGATGCATCTCCCACTCTGCCGGCCAGCACCAGAGGCGCTGACGCTGCAGACCGCCACGCCGGCGGGACAAAAAGGAGCTGCCCCGTGGCCCTGCACCCATGGCCACCGTGCGGCCAATGGCCACCATGCGGCCAACGGCCACCTGGGGCGCCACGAGCCTCTCGAAGGAGGACCATGACCAAATCCAGGGCAAGCCAGGAAGGGGGAAAAAGCCCAGAGCGGAAAGAAAGGGGCGCAGGCCAAAAAGGGTGTCCCCGGGCGCTCTCTCATCCCGGTGGTAACCGGGGGCGCCCCTGCGGTCTCCCATCCAGCTACTGACCGGGGCCGCTCCTGCTTAGCTTCCCTGACACGCCCCTGCAGGGGAGGGTGGCTACACCCTGGCCCCCGCCAGCACCGGCCCCGGCGCGGCACTTAACTCCAGCAGCCCTTCCGCTCCAGCACCTCCACAGCTGCTTTCTACAACCTGCCACGCCTGACACTCTGCCCCCACAAACCCAGCCTAAACAAAAGCCTCTCACGCTGCCGCCACCCTCCTGGCACCCCAGGACACCACCTTCGCAGCCTCCCGCCTCCACACACACCACTGACGCCCACGGCGCACTTCACCTGACACCTTGCCGGCCACACGCACCCCAGCCTCGCTCCTCACATTCCCTCGGCAGAATGACCTGCAACAGACGGCCAAGGGCCGCCTTCTGCTGCAGGCCCTTGCTGCTGCGTGCCTTGATCAGCGTCGATCCTACCAGGGGCTGTGCGTGGGGCGATCGACGTCAATCGTGGGGGCATCCTCTCCCTCCCAAACACTGACAATTCATTACACCCACACGCCTCCCGTCAAACGCCTTGAGCCCCTGCTGCCAATCACGGCTCACCTCTCACGATGGCCAGAAGAAACCTTTCCCACCAGCAAAGCTGCTACTGCGCACGGGCTCAAGACGCTCTTGCCACAAATCAGGCCCACGTACACAACGCCCGAAACCAGAGGAGCCGGCAAGGACTCTCCTTCTGCAGCACCAATACTAAGCAACATTTATCCAAGTGGAAGAACACAGCCACAGCTAGAGCCTCCACACCATCCGCCGTCCGCAGGACAGACGGAAAGAAGGAATAAATAAAAGGTGATAAAAACACTCCAATGAAATGGCCAAAAACACGCAGTCTGGGAGGTTTGAAGTGGCCTGAAATCTTAGGGAGAGCGCTTTGGGGTATTCCAAGGAACCCTCGCCAACCTCTAGGCTTCTCACCAGCACAAATAGCGTTTGGCAGGCACTTAGCTCTACCTGGGACCTTCGTCCCCGCTGGCGCCAGCCTCCTCGACGGAGATGAACGGTTCACCCCATACGTCCCGTATCTACAGGGGAAGCTTCAGCAGAACAGGAAATACGCTCCAGGCTATCAGCCCGCACCCCCTGAAATACAGCTCCGTGACACACAGCCGGCACAGGACCTTCCCGTTCAAGTCTCTTCAGGGAAATCACAAGGAGAACCCAAACGGGAAGGGCCACATACGGTGCTAAAGGCTTTCACCACACTGTGGGTACCTCTAGGCTGCCTTTATTAACAACTCAGAGTTGGGCCATCACCTCGGTGAGTGGCAACAGCCAACAAAAAGCGCCCTCTCTACACATGAACTAACATACAATACAAAGAGTCTTTGGGGATTTTCCAGGAACTTTCAGCTCTCAATGCATCATCAGTTTCAAAAAGTCCATTGTATTCCACAGTTTCAGCTAGTTCTTCTCGTTCTCTTCTAACTCCCCTTCGGACACC